>NC_064616.1:358746284-359051534 GCF_023898315.1 Schistocerca nitens | reverse complement strand
TTTCCTTATCCCGTTTTGGGCGTTTCACTTTTTGTCAGGCAGTGTGTAATAACCCATTCAAATCTCTGACTACTCAGGTGGCTGTCGTCAAAAACAAATCTGGCTTTCTACCGGCCGGAACATGAAACGTTAGATCACTGAATGAGGTAGTTAGACAATTTTTGAAGGGGGGTCGATAGGTTGATGTTAGGTATAGTGTGAATTTGTGAAGTAATGTGGCAAGAGGATAACGACTTATGGGAACTCAGTGCTGGGTTATCAACTCAACAACAAACAGAGGTAACGCAGGAGTAAGTCTGGCAATGAATAAGAAAATAGGAATTAGGACAGTTTTTTTATGCACAGCGCAATGAACACGTTGTCGTAGCCAATATAGATACAAAACCAATAGCCATTTCATTAGTAAAAGCTTACATGACACCCAACTCCGCAGAAGATGAATAGACCGGAAGAAATTATAATGAGATAACAGAAATTATTCAGATAGTTAAGGGAGATGAAAATTTAATTGAAAAGGAAACTGTAATTTTGATAATAGGCAAACGACAATTTGGAAAGATAGTAGGAAAACATGGACTCGACGGAAGGAATAATAGGGGCTGTCACATGGTAGAAATTTGCACTGAGTGCAATTTATTATTTGCTAACAATTACTTTAAGAATCATGAAAAAATTTTGCCTACGTGGAGAGACAAGAAAACACCAGAAGGGTTCAACCAGATTATGTAATGGTAGGTTAGAGATTTGTAAACCAGTCTGTAAACAGCAAATCTTTTCCAGGGCCAAATGTAAGCTCAGATCATAATCTTTGCGTTATGTCCTGCAGATTAAAACTGAAAAAATTCCAGAAGAGATAAAATGAATGGGATGAAACCTAGATAATCTGAGATACAGCGGGCCGGCCGGGGTGGCCGAGCGGTTCTAGGTACTACAGTCTGGAACCGCGCGACCGCTACTGTCGCAGGTTCGAATCCTGCCTCGGGCACGGATGTGTGTGATGTCCTTAGGTTAGTTAGGTTTAAGTAGTTCTAAGTTCTAGGGGACTGATGACGTCAGAAGTTAAGTTTTTTTTTTTTTTTTTGAGATACAGCACCATCCCCTATATTATCATAGAATTTACGATGTTTACCATTTTAATGACAACGGCCTTGCCGCAGTGCTAACACCGGTTCCCGTCAGATCACCGAAGTTAAACGCTGTCGGGCTGGGCTAGCACTTGTATGAGTGACCATCCGGTCTGCCGAACGCTGTTGGCATGCGGGGTGCACTCAGCCCTTGTGAGGCAAACCGAGGAACTACTTGATTGAGAAGTAGCGGCTCCGGCCTCAGAAACTGACATACGGCCGGGAGAGTGGTGGGATGACCACATGCCCCTCCATATCCGCAGCCAGTGACGCTTATGGGCCGAGGACGACACGGCGGCCGGTCGGCACTGTTGGGCGTTCGTGGCCTGTTCGGGAGGAGTTTAGCTTTTAGTCCCATTTTAATATTTAATATTTATAGTACACCGAAAGGTTTCGCATTTTTTTTTCAACTACATGCTCCAGAATCCTTAAAGTCGTCCAGTAGTTGCTTAAATGCTTCAAACATGTCACTTTAGTAAGTGAGTAATCGTAAAGTCGGCTTAAACTGGTTGATTCCACATATTTTAGTACGTGGTCGAAGGGTGTGTCTTATAGGAGTCTTACAATTTTAGAGATTATTCTATGTGAAATGATCTCTGTCCCGTCAGTGAATAGTACCCTAAAAGAAGTCTACCGGGCTAGCCGCTGCTTCCCGAGCGGGAAGGCGTGCCGGTCACAGGCACGAATCCGCCCAGCGAATTAGTGTCGAGGTCTCGTGTGCCGGCCAGCCTGTGGATGGTTTTTAAGGCGTTTTTCCGCCTGCCTCGGCGAATGCGGGCTGGTTCCACTTATTTCGCTTCAGTTACACTATGTCGGCGATTTCTGCGCAAACACTGTCTCCAAGTACGCGTACACCATCATTACTCTACCACGCAAACATTGGAGTTACACTTATCTGGTATGAGACGTTTCCGGGAGGAGCCGGGGGGGGGGGGGGGGCGGGCGTAGGGGAGGGGCGGGGAGGGGGGGGGTTTGAGTGGACTGCTGTAGCCTGCTGTGGGGTTGTAAACCACTGAGGGCTACGGCGGGGACGAAGCCTCTCGATCGTTTCTCGGTCCCCGGTTCAATAGACACACACAATACACATCTTAAAAGTACCAGACTGTGAATTTTATCTACTTTGAGTGTACTACAGTGGATTGGAAGTCTGTGATACAAGATCAGTTAACTGAGGGGAAGCTGATGTTTAGTCTTGCCGGTTCTTTCGTATCTAGCAACGGAGAACCACTGCAAATGAGCAACAGAAGGAACGCGAAATATGTCAAGTTGCACAGCCGTTTGTGTGTAAGATATGCCGTTGAAAACTTCTGAGTGCTGTCTTTTTTGAATTGCAAACAGTGTAGCTATCACTGCGCAAAGCTAGTACTGAGAAACGTAGTGAGAGTCATGTCAGTTTAGTACAGAGTGAAGTTGCAGGTTATTGTGACGTAAGCGTGTTCTTGGCAGAGGGGTGAGTTTAGGCCTGCCCTAGTGTAAACTAAAATCAGATTTTAATCCCTGCACCATTAGTGAAAAGACTCAAACTGGCAGGTTCAGCTAAAAAGGGGGTGGGGGGTGGCGGGGTCTCAGTGGAGCGTAAAATGAAATGTCGCTTGTGTGGAAGAATGTTCTCGAAACGACCCTGCCCATTGAGGTAAACTACAGAGTGCCCGGATCACAGATGTGCCCAGCCGACTTTGTTGAATATCTTGTTCACTGGTTTTCACCAACACCATGGAGGAGACAGAAGCAAATACGTGTCTTCAGCAGCATTCTTCAGTTGAAGCCATGCTATGGTGCAATGTGATAGGAAGATTCTGTAAGATATTCCACGAGAAAGTAAATAGTTCCGGCAAGAACCAACAACAGTGACTAAAAGGAAAATTTTGGCGAAGATCACATATAATCATAAATTTGCGACCATCGGTCAGCTTTTCTTGCTGAGGATATCAGCAGCCATACATTTACAGCCACGCGTAATTCAAGAAGAATCATGGAGAATTATGATAGACGAATGGCGAATGTGGCCCATTGCTAATTGATTATGGTATCATTTCAAAGTATCGATCACTCATCGGAACTGCTCGCAACTTTAATTAATTCGAAGCAAACGGAGTAGATTATTTCGGTAAACATGTCGCAGTGACAGTAATGACCTGATGAGCCGGCGGAGGTCAGAGAAATATAACAAGAACACAAGTTACGTCGAAGCAAACCTGAGTAGTGGATCCTCTGGAGGACTTCAGACTAACAGCAATTTGCAGGAGACAAATGATGATAAACGATAGTGGAGGAGACGGCGGCTGTTTAGTTCACTCCTGTTCTTACAACTGACCAATCGCTACTTGCACAGGGTGTGAGTCTAACACTTATGACGAAAAACAATAATCAGATCTCCTCAAAAGAGAAAAAAAATACCTCCAGCAGCAATTGGAAGAATTATTCGAAGAAAATGAGGAAAACTCCCCTTTAAGAAGAATACGCGGTAATGGAAATAAACTAAATGAATTTAATGACAATTTTCCGACAAATACTAATTTAGTCCCAGGCGAATAGTTTAGGTGTGAAATCGTGAAAAATAAGACGTCCTCGAGAACGTTGTCAAGTTCTGTGTGCTTTACGACGGACCACACTTACCAATCAAGAAATATGAGTTAACCGAACCTAAGTCTAGACAGCAAAAAGGAATTCACTATATCAGCAACCTTAACAGTTCCATTCCTCAAGTAAGACTAAGAATTAGATTCTGAGATATGAGTCGCTACTTTATCTGAGATGAACATCTCCTGATTGTGCCATTTTACTTAAGAATAGCTTAGTTATGTTTAGGTTGAAAGAGCTCTCTGAAGTATCATCGTCTACCTTTAACTTTGCACAATAGTCAGTAACACAGAATAAAAGTTAACGGAATTTTTTTTAATCATCAGTCTTCTGAGTGGTTTGATGCGGCCCGCACGAATTCCTCTCCCTGTGTCAGACTCTTCATCTTAGAGTAACCCTTGCAACCTGCAAATAGACTGTGACAAAGAAACTTCAGGGTTTAAGAAGGCGAAAGGAGAGTTTCCTTCATCACTTCACTTAGCCACTTGTATCTAGTCAGCTGTTTTAGAATATTTAAAGAAAAGCATAGGTCCGTGAGAGATTTGGGTACAATGTATCTGTTTGCAGGTATCACGAAGGGAACAACACGATCCACATCCGAAGAATCACCTCCCGCGAATACAAGTACCGATGAAGTTTGGAATCGGAATCCTTCTTGCTGCGAGAAGTCTCCTGCCTGTATCAAGGGCCGCCGTCACACCGGACAAAGACGTTGTACTCTATCTCAGAAAAACGCACCGGGAATGAAACTGAGCCACAGTAAAATACATTTGTATTGCCCGCAAATAGGTACACCACAAATGCACAGGAACAAAAACTTGAATGTTTATGTTTTGGTTCAATCAATCAAAATAGTAGGTCAAGGACGTTTTAAACAAAACGGAAAACTACCAGAGAAAGGCAACAAAATGTTTAACGTTTTCTTCCTACACAGTTCCAGAAGCATCTTCTAGGGGGCAATTACTGTGTGACATCTAGAGGGATAGAAATATTGATATGTTCTAAATGTTCCCGAGATGACGCACGAAGACAAAAATTAGATATAGGTCCTTCAGAGCCTGCTTGTAAAAGTGGCCTAGCCTTTTTTTTCAGGGGTGCTTTTTGGGTGGCAACAGAAAACAATGTCAGCCATGACAGAATGTTGTTTTATTTCTGAAACCGAACAGAATCACTTTAGTCTGTTTTCTGAAACAGCGAACATGCAGTAACCACGTCGGCCAATTATAGTACACCACAATGGATCTTAATATTACCCTCTATGGTGGCGAAAGTTTAATACTGATTAATCATGATATCAGAAGATTAGAGCCTCCAACATTGATTGCAAGGTTTGCCAGTTCCTCGTACTTTATTGTAATGATCATCATAAGCAGAGTTACACGCTGAAGGATCCGACCGATCAATTACAAACTGCGTGGATTTGTTGCAAGCCGTCAGCTATGTCAATGATTACTTCTACACGGTTGGCCATCCACCCGGCAGCGTGGGTGGGGATGTGACGTCGTGTCCATCGGTTGATATAAGAGCGACTCAGTGCCGGCAAGTACGACAGCGGGTAACATCACTAGAGCATCACCTGAACGTGAACTAAGCACAGGCGACACATTCGGCAACAGGTTACCCAGCTAGACGAGTTCGAGAGAGGCCGTATCGTGGTGCTGTGGGAGGTGGGTTGTCGTATCGTCGTACTGTGAGCCACGTCGGTCGTACGGTCAGCACCACTGCCCGTTGTTAGCGGAAATGGTTACAGAAAAGCAAACTGGCACGAGATGTAGGACCTGGACGTCCCACACGCACCACAAGGAGAGAGGACTGACGAATTGTCCGCCACGCACGAACACATCCAAAAGCAACGATAGGAGTTATTTGTTCTATGCAACAGCTCGTAAGTGTTGGTACCACAGAAAGACGACTGCATGTTGCAGCTTCGCAGCACACCGACGATGACGACGCCTGCCACGCACACACCCGCAGCGTTGCACCGACTCGCATGTTGCGGGCAACGACGGACATGTGGCCCTGCAGACTGGCACCTTTAATGACGAGTCCTACTTCTGCCATGGGGGCGACGACCTCCAGGTCCGTGTCTGGAAGCGTAGTGCAGAGCGCCACGAAGAACAAACAGTTTGCGGTCTCTACCGTCACACGCCCGCCCAGCCTGGTGTGATTCTGTAGGGAACGATATCTCATGGTACCCGTTTACAATTAGTGTTCATAATGGGTTCCTGACAGCCGCGCCGTACTTGGAGGAGGGCCAGCAACAGGCTGCGCTGCAATCCTTGAACGCCCACGCACTATTTCGACAGGACAACGCCCGTCCTCATGCCGGTGCCATTTCCCGAGAGTGCGTTGCAGGTGTGGATACTCTGCTATGGCCAAACGCATCGTCCGATCTCTCCTCGGTTGAGATTGTGATGGAAGATATGAAGTGTATGATCAGCAGTCTACCTCCACCCAGCAATCTGCGGAAGTTGCGAGCTCAGGTGCCAACAGCATGGGAAGGAGTATCACAGGGCTACATTCGAGACCTGCACAACTCCATGCCGCGGAGTCCTGACGCTTGCATTCAAAAACATGGGCGCCTGCCACCATACTAATACGTAAAATTTGTCGCCGTGTAGCGCAATAAATGTTAGTCCTTCAAAGTTGCGAGTATAGTTATTTTGTATGTATACACTATGTGATCAAAAGTATCCGGACACCTAGCTGAAAATGACTTACAAGTTCGTGGCGATCTCCATCGGTAATGCTGGAATTCAATATATGATGTAGGCCTACCCTTAGCCTTGATTACAGCTTCCACTCTCGCAGGCATACATTCAGTCAGGTGCTGAAAGGTTTCTTGAGGAATGACACCCCATGCTTCACGGAGTGCTGCACTGAGGACAGGTATCGATGTCGGTCGGTGAGGCCTGGCACGAAGTTGGCGTTCCAAATCATACCAAAGGTGTTCTGTAGGATTCAGGTCAGGACTCTGTGCAGGCCAGTCCATTACAGAGATGTTACTGTCGTGTAACCACTCTGCCACAGGTCGTGGATTATAAACAGGTACTCGATCGCGTTGAAAGATGCAATCGCCATCACGGAATTGCTCTTCAATAGTGGGAAGAAAGGTGCTTAAAACATCAGTGTAGGCTCGTGCTGTGACAGTGCCACGCAAGAGAACAAGGGGTGCAAGCCCCAGCCATGAAAAACATGACCATACCATAATACCACCGGCACCGAATTTTACTGTTGGCACTACACACGCTGGCTGATGACGTTCACCGGGCATTCGCCATACACACACCCTGCCACCGGATTGCTACATTGTGTACCGTGATTCGTCGCTCCACACAACGTTTTTCCACTGTTCAATCCTCCAATGTTTTCGCTCCTTACATCAATCGAGGCGTCGTTTGGCATTTACCGACGTGATGTGTGGCTTATGAGCAGCCGCTCGACATGAAATCCAAGTTTTCTCACCTCCCGCCTAGCTGTCATAGTGCTTGCAGTGGATCCTGATGCAGTTGGGAGCTGCTGTGTGATGGTCTGGATAGATGTCTGCCTATTACACATTACGACTCTCTGTCAGTCAACAGACGAGGTCGGCCTGTACGCTTTTGTGCTGTATGTGTCACTTCAAGTTCCCACTTCTCTATCACATCGGAAACAGTGGACCTAGGAGTCTTTAGGAGTGTGGAAATCTCGCGTACAGACGTATGACCCAAGTGACACCCTATCACCGACCACGTTCGAAGTCCGTGACTTCCGCGGAGCGCCCCATTCTGCTCTCTCACGATGCCTAATGACTACCTAACATGAAAAACGTATGTTTTTTTGGTGTCCGGATACTTTTGATAATATAGTGTACCATCTACCTGCCTGCCAACAGTGAACACAGTCCGTCTTGTCCTTTATGATGATATAATGACAAGACTTCCGGTGGCAGCAGTGCGGTGTAGAGGTTGGCGTCGTCGGTTTCCGTTCTGTGGGTCGCAAGTTCAAATCTGATCGCCATTAATAATCTGTTACTTACTAAGTATCGTTTCTGGAAGCTTCTCGAAATATCTTATGTTTGTAATGTTCATATAGTCTGGAATATTCGATATCTGTATAAATATCAATAATCTCTGTCCAAAAGTTCAGCTCTGTTTGGCTGAATACAGGTGTCAGAAGTTAACGTGTTTTCAGTGCTCTAGTATTGTAGTGCATTGACGACCCTACCTTTCGATTTGTGCTTCATTGTCGTTTCATTGTGATAATATGTGTGATTTACGGAATGGGAGGCTGAAGCGCCGGATCGTTCTTTACAGTCACATGTCGAGATACAAGTCTGTTATATAGGTTAAACATCGTTAGTTTTCACTCCCCCGATACATTGCTCGCATTTCTCCATTTCGCTCGTATCATTCCTACATTACCTTTCTAAAGAAGCGCACCAGGAAAAATATTAGTTTGTTCTGTAGAAAAGCAAACGGGTTGCTTTGTAGTGCTGTTGATGATCCAGAACTGGTACCAGACGGTGATGGGCCCTTCCAACACAAATGCTAGTCATGGCAGTGCAGGGAACTGCGTGCAATGGACATTTGGAGTCGGATACCTAGAAAACCGCCATTTGTTACGACCATGCATAAAATTACACCACCTCAGACTCCCAAGCAACACAAAAACTGGACACTAGCTGACTTGGACGCTTGTAGAGTGGTTCAACGAGTTGCGATTCTGCCTCTCTTCAAATGACGCATGTGGCACATTGTGCCAACGACCTGATAAGGTGTATTACCAGCAGATTGAGGAGGGTATGGCTGAAACCAAAGGCGGCTCTGGGATTTTTAGGTGAAGTTCTTCATGCTGTGACCTGGGCCCACTCATTCATTTCTCCAACAACTAAGATTTTATTGGATAGAGAGGAGAAAATAAGTGGCTTCCTCCGGTGGCAATCAGACATACCGGATTTTCAGATAAACGGGTGGACATTTTTTTCTATTTATTGGATTTGAAACTGTGCACACAGTCATCTGAACACTGGAAATATTACACTACTGTTAGTTCTGACAATTCAGAGTATACGTTAGTTTAAGTTTTACCCTGGTAGGAAGTTACATAGGCTCCACAAAGGACAAATTCCACACAAAACAAATTTTACATTCGCAATATACACAGATCAGCCAGAAAATTATGGCCACCGACCTAGTATCGATATAAACCCGTCCAGGCGATAGCATCTTCACCTGGCAAGGTAATGACTGCTCGTCATCCTCAGTCCCGGCGCATTAGGTACTAGTGAGCGTGTTGCCCGTGTATAGAATGGGAAAGGCGAGCGATCTATCTGAGTTTGACGGAGGGCAAATTGTGATCGCCGGAACGCTCGGAACGAGCATTTCGGAAACTCCACGACTTGTCGGGTATTCGAGGAGTGCTGTGGTGAGGGTCTCCAACACGTGGAGAAACCAAGGTTAAACCACGTCCAGACGACTTGGGGTTGGGTGCCACCTCTCATTACCGATGTCGGACGTCGTAGGTTGGACAGACTGGTAAAACAAGGCAGGCGGCGAACTGTGGCGTAACTGACATCACATTTTATTGCTGGGCAGAGTACAAGTGTGTCTGAACACACAGTGCTCCGAACACTCCTAACGATGGGCCACCTTAGCCGCCGACCCATGCGTGAGCCAATGGTAAGACTATAGCATCGGCAACTACGACTGAAATTGGCAAGTGTTCATCGGTACTGGACATTGGCACAGAGGCAGAGCGTTGCATGGTCTGATAAATCCCGACCCCTTCTTCATTTTGGCGATTGGAGGGGGCGAATCTGTCGTCTTCCATGGGAAGACAAGTTGGCGGTGGCTCCATTTTGCTCTGGCAAACATTCACGTAGGCATCCATCGGTCCAGTGGAGACCGTGCCAGGCACCATGAGGGCCAAGAAGTATCGTACACTGGTTGCAGACCACGTACATCCCTTCATGACGATCATGTTTCCCAACGGTTGTGGCATTTTTCATCAAAATAATGCCCCATGTCACAAGGCCAGGAATGTGATGCAGTGGTGTGAGGACCACAGTGGCGATTTCCAATTGATGTACTGGCCTCCGAACCTGTCAGATCTGAATCAGATCGAAAACTTCGGAGTTGTGATTGAACGTGGCGTCAGAACTTAACCCGCTCCCCTTCCCGGAATTTACGGGATAAGTTGATTTGTGTGCGCAGATGTGGTGCCAGCTCGCTCCAGCGACCTGCCAAGGCCTCATTGCACTGTTATTCGTGCCAAAGGTGGTCATACTAGCTGTTAGATAGGTCGGCGTGGTTACAACGGATTTGGCTATGCTAGTGTTAGGGATGGCCAGATGCCCTTCCTGCCGCCACCCCAGGACGAAATCAGTGTACCCCAACTGTCTGCGTATAGTGTAAATCGGGAAATAGTGCGGACGTGTTTCAAACGTCTGCGACGCGTGTAACTGCGGCGGAACGTGGAGACCAGCCCAGTATTCACCTAGCGGGATGTGGAAAACCGCCTAAAAACCACATCCAGGCTGGCCGGCACACCGGCCCTCGTCATTAATCCGCCGGGCGGATTCGATCCGTCGCTGGCGCGCCTACTTGAGTCCAGGAAGCAGCGCGTTAGAGCTCTCGGCTACCCTGGCGAGTATCCACGATAATCACTATATATCTAAAATAACACTATCATGTTCGTTTGGATGTCCTGTAAGAATTGTTTCAAAAGCTGCGTATAGAGCATTGAATATTTGTGCAGGTCTATAAGTAAAACAACCAGATTTGGGTATTACAGCCATACTTATAGATACTCTAGTATTTAGACACATACGTATAGGAGGTACATAGTGGCATACATTTATAGGCTGTGTGTTCCGTATCCTGATAAGTAGTATCGGGAATGTAGTAAGTTAATTGTGCTTTGGTCTACCCCTGGTATAATAATTACCAAGAGCATTAGATTAGAAGCTCAGGGAGCTATTTCGGCTTGTTGGCACTGTTGACGAACTCGTACGGTATTTTATACGTTGTTATATCGTTGGAACTAAGAAGGTTTGGAGTCTACCTGGGAGATGATGACCAAGAGCTCGAAGATTACTTGTAAAGACGTTTACGTGGCAGGTGTTCCGAGGACAAAGAGGAATATATGGTTAGGATCTCCTTCCTCTCCGCAAACACATAGAGGTATGGCGTTGAAATACATCCAATAGAGCTGTTTTTTGAACATTCCAGCGATTAAATTTCAGCCGTGGTGTAAGTGTCGGGAAGCTCCTCGATGTTCGTGTGTTATTATACCATGGTAATCTTGGAATAGTGGGATTAATCAGTGAGTAGCGACTGCCGTTTATTTCAGATGTCTTCAACCATTCCTGTTGCCAGTCCGATAACAACCTCTGTCTGAGCATCGGTATCATATCTGTGAAAGGGAGTATGTTTTATAGCTGCATGCACAGATGCGTGCTCTGCTGGGACATCTACTAGACCATTTCCAGGTGTCACAGAGTGGCCTTTCATCCATACCATAACGACGTTGCGATAGCTCTTCTGCCCCCGAAACACAACGTCGATAACTGCTGCAACTGTGGGGTTGCTACAACTATTATGAAGGTTTCTGAAAAGACGTACGGCTAACATCCTGTCAGAGATTATGACAGTCGGCTGTTGCGATCGCATGTTCGAATAGCAGGGTTCCCAAAATGGCAAGTAGCACGGCTGTCATGATAGTGAAGTGTTCATCCTGCTTGTGTAGGCTTTGTCGTTTGTTTTGGGGTACTCAGTAGAATAAGAAGCGCTGTCACTAGACTTGGACTCATCTGTATACACCATACAGTTACCGTGATAGTGAGACAGGAATTCAATTGCAGTTGCTTTAGTTGGGTCTTGGTTTTGAAACCTTAAAATGGTCATGCCGTCAGTCTGCAGAGCCGATGATTCGTGCGGCCTCTTGTAGTGTCGTACAAGAAGAATTTTCCGCACCTTGTGGCTTAATGCTTACATCTCCATACATTCAGTCGCGAAGGGTAGAAGTTGCTTACTTAGCCAATATCTTACGCACACACAACAGAATGTTCATTCCCTGATTTTTTCGTCAAGGGGCCCACATTCATCGAAACAGAGCGGCAGAAGGAATTTCTTGTAGTGGAATATTCGTCCCAGTTTTAAAGGTGGTTCATCCGCTTCAGTCACTAAAGCGTTGGTTTAGGTTGACATGAACGCTCCAGTAACCATACGCAACGCTTCCTACTGCATAGTGTCGAGTCCTTGCAGCGTGCTGTCTGACGCTCATCCGTAGCACGTGTGTCCATAGTCAAAGTATGACCTTCGTATTGTATTGTATTGTATGTTAACCGGGGTGTTAGAAACAACGGAGAGGCTCTCTCTCTGTGTGTGTGTGTGTGTGTGTGTGTGTGTGTGTGTGTGTGTGTCCGCAGACGCAATGGTCCACAACCCTACGAAGACTACCGCAGTCCACTTCACCCCTCCGCTGCCACACACTGAACCACCCTTTCAGGGTTATTGTGCTGTTGTGCTGTTCGGCCCCAGGTGCCCCCCCCCCCGCCCCCCCCTCCCCAAGGAACGTCTCACACCAGACGAGTGTAACCTCTATGTTTGCGTGGTAGAGTAATGGTGGTGTACGCGTACGTGGAGAACTTCTTTGCTCAGCAATCGCCGACATAGCATAGCTGAGACGGAAGAAGGAGAACCAGCCCGCATTCGCCGGGGAAGATGGAAAACCGCCTAAAAACCATCCACAGACTGACCATCTCACCGGATCTCGACACAAGTCCGCGGGGCGGATTCGTGCAAGGGACCAGGCGCTCTTTCCCAATCCAGAAAACCGTGCGTTAGACCGCTCAGATCGCTCGGCTAACCGGGCGGGCAAGTATGATCTTAGTAGTGACTGGCATAAAGTCATCGCTGACCGCCGATCAGAGAAACTCCATACCCCAGTCGTAGCGCTGATGATACTGCATACTTTTTCATATATAGTAATGATATGTCAGATATGATGAGCCCGTCTTATCCAAGACATTGCATTGTTTTCGCTACTGGAAAATTGGGTTGCTTATGGACTTGGAAACAGTGGGACGAAATACAAGGAATTCTGGAAGAAAAACAATCGGTTGATAAATGATAGAACTGAGATAATTAATCAACGTTTTCTATTCCTCATTTTTCGTATCCGTTTAGAGTTAGTCCCATCACTTTATGCTCTGTAGTAATCCTTTAATTAGTTCACAATCGTCCTTTTTACGTACATGATTATCTGCTAAATATACAAGCAGTGTACATCTCGAATGACAAAGGTTACACATCAGTAACGTACCATTGAAATTATTATAATAAGAACCTCTAACCATTGTTTTCATCACTGTTGTGCAGATGTATTAAACAACAGAAAATACGGTGCTCAGAAGACTCGATGACGCATTTTGACAACTTAGTAGTAACAGAGGGGAAATACACTCCTGGAAATGGAAAAAAGAACACATTGACACCGGTGTGTCAGACCCACCATACTTGCTCCGGACACTGCGAGAGGGCTGTACAAGCAATGATCACACGCACGGCACAGCGGACACACCAGGAACCGCGGTGTTGGCCGTCGAATGGCGCTAGCTGCGCAGCATTTGTGCACCGCCGCCGTCAGTGTCAGCCAGTTTGCCGTGGCATACGGAGCTCCATCGCAGTCTTTAACACTGGTAGCATGCCGCGACAGCGTGGACGTGAACCGTATGTGCAGTTGACGGACTTTGAGCGAGGGCGTATAGTGGGCATGCGGGAGGCCGGGTGGACGTACCGCCGAATTGCTCAACACGTGGGGCGTGAGGTCTCCACAGTACATCGATGTTGTCGCCAGTGGTCGGCGGAAGGTGCACGTGCCCGTCGACCTGGGACCGGACCGCAGCGACGCACGGATGCGCGCCAAGACCGTAGGATCCTACGCAGTGCCGTAGAGGACCGCACCGCCACTTCCCAGCAAATTAGGGACACTGTTGCTCCTGGGGTATCGGCGAGGACCATTCGCAACCGTCTCCATGAAGCTGGGCTACGGTCCCGCACACCGTTAGGCCGTCTTCCGCTCACGCCCCAACATCGTGCAGCCCGCCTCCAGTGGTGTCGCGACAGGCGTGAATGGAGGGACGAATGGAGACGTGTCGTCTTCAGCGATGAGAGTCGCTTCTGCCTTGGTGCCAATGATGGTCGTATGCGTGTTTGGCGCCGTGCAGGTGAGCGCCACAATCAGGACTGCATACGACCGAGGCACAGAGGGCCAACACCCGGCATCATGGTGTGGGGAGCGATCTCCTACACTGGCCGTACACCACTGGTGATCGTCGAGGGGACACTGAATATGGCACGGTACATCCAAACCGTCATCGAACCCATCGTTCTACCATTCCTAGACCGGCAAGGGAACTTGCTGTTCCAACAGGACAATGCACGTCCGCATGTATCCCGTGCCACCCAACGTGCTCTAGAAGGTGTAAGTCAACTACCCTGGCCAGCAAGATCTCCGGATCTGTCCCCCATTGAGCATGTTTGGGACTGGATGAAGCGTCGTCTCACGCGGTCTGCACGTCCAGCACGAACGCTGGTCCAACTGAGGCGCCAGGTGGAAATGGCATGGCAAGCCGTTCCACAGGACTACATCCAGCATCTCTACGATCGTCTCCATGGGAGAATAGCAGCCTGCATTGCTGCGAAAGGTGGATATACACTGTACTAGTGCCGACATTGTGCATGCTCTGTTGCCTGTGTCTATGTACCTGTGGTTCTGTCAGTGTGATCATGTGATGTATCTGACCCCAGGAATGTGTCAATAAAGTTTCCCCTTCCTGGGACAATGAATTCACGGTGTTCTTATTTCAATTTCCAGGAGTGTATTTCATCAGCACGCCAGAGGCAACACCGCGTCGTGACTCACTCTCACAATCTTCTACGTAGACAGCGAAGACATTGTGGCGACGCCGGACTGTGGTCGGAGACGACGATAATCTAGTATCGATTAATCGCGTTACCCAAATAACTGGAATTGGAAACTTTCACTCCCAATCAGCGTAAAACGCTTCCCTTTCCATATATCGATAGGAAATATGTACTGCTTCGTATGCTCACTTCCTGAGTGTGGTTATGACAATTTAATGTTATTATATTGAGTCACGCTGATCACTTGAAAACTTCAGGTTTTATTCATTCTTCGCCTTTTTTGCTGCTTCTCACGTTTAAAATATTATTTCAACTTCTTCCAATATTGTTCTACTCTTTCTGCTGTTCATATCAGATATCTTGTATTTTTCGGAATAGATACCACTCTAAATTCATTATTTTATGCTTGGCATGGTTTCTGTCTGTTATTTGCGATTTTAGAATATGCTGACTTACCAAATCTGCATTGGTTTCTACAACCGCAGTTATTGATTATTTTCCCAAAATATACTGTTATATCAGTTTAGCTGATTGGCTGTCACACATTATATAAGGACATCCAAAGAAGATAGTTACCTCAATTTTTTTTTTAATTCTACTGTGTTGTGTATGTAGCCTATCAGTTTACAGTTTACTGCTAGTCATTCATAAAAATGAAACGTCCTGGTCCAAACATTGTAGGGCGATGCCTGAGATTAATATTTCTAGAGATACATTCCTTGTTTCAGACGCTTCTAATTCACGGTATGCTACGTTTTGTTATAGTAATTCTTCTAGTAGTGAACAGAAAACCAGAAGCATATTTTTAGCGACGTGTTACATTGCTACTGATCATAGAAACGTGTCAGGTAAGTCACACGTTCTTTGAACTTTACTACTTTTAAACTTATTAGAAAAACTTTCTAAACATTTCTGAAGCATTGCCATGTTGTTTTTGCTTTATCCTTTAAAACTAACTCAAACTCAAGGACTCTAAAAACTTCTTTGTTCTGTGGACTGATGAACACAGGTACTTTCGCTTTTTAAAAACTGAGGCTGGAAACGTCTCATGCAAGTAAATTAACGCAGAGCCATTTATATTTAAAGTTTCTTGATAAGCTATATTTTTCTGTGTAATATCAGAAGCAATATTTGCTTGTATTTATAAGTTGCACATGCACAACATTACTCTTTCAGATAGTTCAACCATATTTTCTGCAAATATTATTTGTCCCTAGAATGACTACTCCACTCACAGTGCAAACAGCAGTACTTGGTGTAACCGGATTACATTCTAATAATGAGGCAACAACATTGAAATCCGCACAGTCTTTTGGTTATTTCGCTTAGTCTGCTCGCATCAAGTTGTGTATTATATTATGGTAAGCTTGTTTTGGATTGTTAGCGTTCACCACATACATAGAATCAGCGTGTTGCGACTGTAACAAAATACAGCGCTTGGACTTCTCTTAGAGGCGTTAATGAAGAGTCAAGATTGATCGGGAATGTGCATCATATTCATTCAGTGCATCAATTAGTCTTTAGACCAATTAGATCTTTACTGTCTTTCAGTATTTGACGTAATGCTCATTTTATAAAGCTACTAAGGTTCGTAAAATCTATTGCAAATGTTTACTCCATATCATATCATGTAGACACTTAACCATTCTAAATGTGAGGTCAACATTTCTGCCCAATTTTTAACAAGTTCTAGAGTCGTAATGTGGTTATTGAGTTCCCTTTTTGTCATTTCAGCTAAAGACGGTGATTTTCTTGTAGAGAAGTTTGCATTAACTTCATTGAACATTTTTTAGGTTCAGTTGATGATTCTTTAGAACTAACAGAAATATATTCTGAAGTTTCAAGGACAGATCTTTGCCATGAGGTACAGGCCTCGTTGCACAGCGTCTATTACAATAAAACTCTTGGTGTTTCCTTTGTTCGTAGGATACCAATATAATCTAGTCAATTTAGCCGATCTACCCTTAAGTCGACACGTTTTATATCTTTTCTTCTAGAATCTACAACTTGTAAAGCTTGGAACACAGGAACGCGCCGCGTTAGTAATATGCAGCGTTATCGTTTTTTGGTATAAATGCACGAATTCCTACTAGAAGAACTGTAAACGGCGTTGATAATTTATTAAAACTTGATGATGAATAGGAAGTTTTGCGAAACATTTGAGTAGAACTGCAGACAACGAAAACGAAAAAACGTGTATTTGTGGAAATTGTCAATGATCTCTTTCACATAGCGCATAGAGACACTTTGAAAATGATGGACGACCTCCATATCTGCTACAGTTAAAAAAATGGAGAAACGTTCTGTCTTTCAGCAGCTTGATGTGTCCAAAACAAGTGATTCAACATCAGTCGGTTAATACAGTGGTTCTGGTGACAGTACAAGTCTTTTGTCATCCTTCAACGAAGATCAGCAACAGCAGTAACCGCAGCAGCAGATCCAGCAAGTTAAGGTGTATTGCACTATTTTTTAACCCAGTGTCTCTCAGATTGAAGATAGTTGCAAGTTTACTTACAGGAATGGAGTTTACATATTAATGGGTGCTACATGAGCTGATACTGAAAACCTATCTATAAATCACACTTCTTTTGAGAGCCTCATAAAAAATTAGAGAAACACACAGAAATAAACAAGAATTTAGTCTTATATAGTGTTATGCTCTGGTGGAAATTTGTTCCCAGCGCTCACAAGTTTTGAACATATTAATGGACTGGAAACAGTAAAAAAATGTTTCAACGCAACATCTTTAGGAGAAGTTCAATCATTGCTGTTCATCAAGCACTGAAAAAATGTGGTATAGCCAAAAAAATTCTAATATTTCGTTGTGAGAAGACAGCAATTGACACAGGTCGACTAAATGCTGCCGGCAAAAATCTAAATAAAAACATTGCTTAATTGTGACACCTGCTGTCAACACTTATTTATTTTGTTCTTTGGAAGTATTTCGACTCACTGACAGAACAACTGTTCGTTTAAACATGCTACTTTCCAAAAGATTTGGGGAAACCTAGACCAAACGCAATAAAGAAATTAAATGACTGGTACTTGATAGTGTCCTCCGTGACTCTGAATTTCTCTAACACCGCCTACCCACGCACAACCCACATTAATTGAATACTTTGAAGTTTTGAAGTTAAATGGCGGCATTCCAGAAAAAAAAATTATTTATCTTACCAGGAGCTGTAAGTCGTGCTAGGTGAATTGCATAGGCTGTTTTCGGATTAAAAATACTCTTGTTCCAGTTTCATTTACCTCCTCGGCAGATTTAAAATAAATATGCATTCTTCAAGCTCGAATATATGTACGAGCTTCACTTCAACATCAGAAGAATTTGAAGCACCTAGCATATTATTTCTTATTTATAGGTCCACCGAGAAAATATCAGAGTATTGCAGAGCAGTAAAGCTGCCACGAGAAACTTAGCCAGTAATTTCTGCTAGTTAGCTCCTTAATCTGTGACTGTGTCCTTATTTGATGGTCACATTAAAACAGCGGTTAAGGCAAAGTTATTCTGCAAACAGACGAAAGTGAACCAGAGAAGGAAGAAATAAAATCATCCAACGATGTTCGGCCTGCGATGTGACTAAGTGATTTCTCACATCGTGTTTTGAATCAATAGAAACTGTGGTTATAAACGCGTTTTTTCTGAAAAACTCATGCCTGTTATTAACTAAAACATAAAATTTCTCACCTTTCTTACGAAACTTTAGAGAATATATTTGGTTCAGAACGTCTTATAATAACTTCTGCAGTGGCGTTTAAGTGTTTCCGTGTATTTATTTCAGAATTAAAAAGCAGATGAAGTAGAAGGGGAAGATTATCCTGTTTTAGAACTAAATTTATGGACACATACAATATTTTTCAAATTAAAGCCTCTGGGGTGTCGCGCAGCGTAATTCCGATTGAGAAGAAATTTTACCCAGAGTGTTTTTTGTTTCTTGGAACTGTATTAGGGAGTTGGAGCAGCAAAATGTTACCATCTGGAAAATTATCTATAACAAAGGGCTACCTTAGTTTACGAGGTGAAGAGTGGTTCTGGTACATACCACATCATGGAGAGTTATTGAGGGATCCGTGAGGTATACGTGTATTTGTGCAGAAAATACAGGAGAGGGTGCTCATTTTCCTTTCAAGGAATGGACACTTAGAAATTACGCAGGTACCAGTGGAATTTTATACGCTCAAGGTATTGAAGACGTGAGAGCGTAGCTCGAAAACCAAAATTTACACTGAATGCTTAGGAATACCTTGCGCAAATAATTAAATACACTGAAAGTGGGGAATATTTTGTACGTAACAGAAAACGCAGCCGAGGTATTAAATACTACATTTATTTGAAACGAGAGAAAACAGCCAGCACATACCATATATATACAACATTTCATGACATCTATCGGCGCTTCAGATATGGATTTTAAATGAATCACCTGTTACTCTCTACTCTTTTATAAATCATCCATATATAATATTAAGCATTATTAAACAGACGGAAACAGTCTTATTCCATTTATGAAATGAAATAGACTCCGAAAATATGTAAAAATCTGTGATTCAATACTTTTCAAAAAAAAGTGTGCAATTTGGATCGTGACGATGGGAAAATGCCACATCTTTGGTGACAAAACTCGGAAGACAAGTTATTAAGCACGGATTAGGTAGAAGCTTTATTCGGGTAGGAGCTGTGCCCTTCCAACGGAAACGTATGTGGGGATGAATGCATAAGGATACTGGTACCTGCGTAATTTCTAAGTGTCCATTCCTTGAAAGGAAAATGAGCACCCTCTCCTGTATTTTCTGCACAAATACACGTATACCTCACGGATCCCTCAATAACTGTCCATGATGTGGTATGTACCAGAACCACTCTTGACTAACCAGTCGTGATCAGGACTGGCTTACAACTACGTTGTTCGCAACGGCTTTCCTGCTATGAAAAGAAATTATACCAAACCTACCGATTTACGGGAGTAGACAAACAACAAACCACAGTTAAACAATGTTTCACTGACATTATTTTTTTGTATTCACAAAAAAACAAAAATTACGTCGACAGAAACAGAAAACCGGAGGCATTACGAAGTTAGCAATTCTGTGGCAGGTATCTTGATTTTCTCGTTTTTTGAGGCATTGTTTACTGAATGTAGCGAGAAACCTTATGTTCCAAGATGATTTCTCAATAATTCCTTATTGATATTCGATCGCGAGGCTTGTAGTTCAGCCACACCAGAAGTGAGAAACCGGGACTGGCAGTTAAAGCAGTCTTTGTTTTTAATTGGGTGTTCCTCGTCTTCAGCAGATGTCACAATTATTTGTGTATTTCTGTTTATGCAAATTATGAACTGAAAAGCTAATTCACGTAGTTTTCAGTGAGGTTTCATTGCAGTCAGCACTGTTTTGTCTTAGTTTGTTGCCTGACAGACTCATGCTCTGGAGGGCTCAATCATTACAAGTTCTTAAACAAAAAATAAATAAACATAACTTGTAATGGCGTTTACTTGATGCAACCAACAGAAACATTCGCGGATAGGAATGCGTCACTATAGGTGGGCAACCACTACTGGAATGCTTGCAGACGTTCAAACTGCTGCGATTCATTATGTCAAATTATTATACATTTTTAAGGGCATTGTAATCTGCCAGATTATAGCCCAAACATAATTTCTGCCAGTCAAATAATACTAAACAATGTTTGAACACTCCTGTACCACACACACAACGCAATCACATCATACGCTAATTAACGACAGCAGTATGCCCTGTGTTTAAACTTGTCTTAGTTGATTTTCTTTCCTCTGGAACAGACTATCAGCTAGACGACCAAACTATCACTCCGTCATGCACCGCTAATGTCCATCATCTAACCCCCCCCCACACACACACATCCCTCATCACCCCACAGTGGAAATTTTAAAAATCATGATCTTGCACACAGAAATGTAACTTAAAGTCATACAATCTTTCCGCACTCGAAATTAGCTTTGCCTTTCCCTACCGTTCGAGAGCAATATACTATCAAAATTAATTGTTATGAATTGTCTCTGCGTGGGCGATAGGAACTCTCCTCTAGTCGCGATTAGGGACCACCGGAGACTTTTTGATGTTAGTTCAAAGTGGTTCTTGAAATTTTTTGAAACATATCCATTTTCACCAAACGGCACTGTAGCTACAGTTTGATTAGCGTCTTGCATCACCCACAGGGATTTGCCCCTAAAAGCAGTACAGGGATTTGCCCCTAAAGGCAGTACTCTACACCGTGCTGCGTTATGGCCAAAGCCCAAGTAATTCTCTCGCAGTAAACACCACAATAGTTCTCTTGACATCACGGAAAACCCTCACATCAATTCGAAGACTGTGGACAGATGTGGCATCGCATTATTAATGGATATATACAAATGCACACATTCCATCTTGCTTACTGTTAACTTGTACCAAGTTAAATTCACTTAAGCTCTCACATATCCTTCTCCTCTTGTTAAAACACTATTTCAAGTACGAATTAAAAACTGATCGGGAAAAGTAACTCTTCTATCAACTCATTTCTATATGCTCTTAAATGAAATTTTAGAAAGCAGCTCGATATTCCCAAAGCAGCCACTTATTCTCAATCACATAGCATATTGAATCAGGGTTGGCAGAGGACTTACGAATCGTGCCCAGTATCATATGTTGTAAGGGTAAGTAGCAGTCGATAACTCTGAAACATTAACCCAAAAGGAAGAGACATGCTGCATTGCAGCCTTTCCATACCTCATTACAAAGGTATCAGAATCCCAGTCTTACGAAACATTTTCAGTTAACTCAGTGGAGCCGACAGGTGAAACAACAGATTACCATTCTAGGCTACTCAAGGTCATTCATAGCTTTCTGGTTGGTGAAGCGCACATTAGTCTTTTAACAGCTAAATATCATTCCACATCTTCAATTGCTTTGTCTCCACAGATTTAGTTGTTGATTTATCCTGCATTGGCAGCTTGATGTTGCCAGATTTTCTGGCTGTGTGTTCATCTCTGCTCTGAAAATTAAACATAGAGCTAAGGCCATGGGGGATATTGCGTGAGGCAAACATCCGATGCTTTCATCCTTCGCATTTCACCATTAACAAAAGAGTTAAAACAAGCAACTAAAATAGTTAAAAAAAGCAAATAAAAATGAAGAAATATTAATAGCAATACTAATACTATCAAATATTGTCGGTTCAGCCTACCCTAAAACTGCAGTGTGACATCAACGGTTTTCTTGGGATTACTCTACTCATTTTCACTCTGATCCTTTTCTGGTGAATTGAAGAAATAGTCCAGTCAACGAAAGAAAATTAGGGACTAAACCATGTAGTTGCAAATTGTAGCACAATGCTAGAAGGGAGCGTACTGAACAACGTAGTACAGATCTTGACCGGTGAGGTGAGAGCGTTGGGGTGTGGGGCGTTTACAAGTCACTTTCTAACTTTTTTCTCGAATAACTCGAAAATCGTGTCTTCTTGCGGAAAATGTTTCCCAGTACAAAACTAAAGTATATTAAATTTCCTGCAAAAAAGGTCCTATTTCTCTAGGACTAATGGTTTCCTCATTGCAGGGGATGGAATAATCGCAGATTATTAAAAATATTGTTCTAACGATTTAAAATTAATGCTTATTTTTAAATGAACTGGGTCAAATACAAATGTTAAATGTGTGTACCACGTCTAAGTGCAGCAGGGCCCGATTAATGGATAAATTGTGTTCCGGGGGTATAGCAGGGTGGAAAGGGAGATGTGTGGGATAGAGGCGCGAGGGAAAGTAGGTCATCGGATTGCGTTCATGTACTTCCCTCTTTCACAGGACTGCAAACAGAAAGACCAGCAGCTGATTTCTGATCTGTCTATCCAATTACGTCACAAGAAGAAACTACAGGTTGTTTCACCATGTTCTGTCCACAGTACGCCTTATGAATCAGTGGCGACGCAGTACGCAGAAATACGTGGTAAGTGTTTATTTTGCTCAAAAAATGTTAACATTGTATGGAATACAGATGTGAGTTCCTAATAATACTAACTCAAGTAATGCATATGGACAGAATATACGTAAATCTGTGCACACTGTTCAGGACAGCAAGAGAGGCGATATATTCTTACAAGGGAACCTCCCCATCGCACCCCCCTCAGATTTAGTTATAAGTTGGGACAATCGAGAAAACAGGAAGAAGTTGTGTGAGACTATGAAAAAAATAAGCAAAATGTAAAAACTGAGTAGTCCATACGCAAGATAGGCAACATCAAGGAGAGTGTAAGCTCAGGAGCGCCGTGGTCCCGTGGTTAGCGTGAGCAGCTGCGGAGCGAGAGGTCCTTGGTTCAAGTTTTCCCTCGAGTAAAAAAGTCTAATTTTTTAATTTCAGACAATTACTATCTGTCCGTCCGTACGTCCGATGCGAGGTAACTGCGCCGTAGTATGGGGACGCTACACCTAAACACTTCTTTGGGAGTGATTACCACATCCACACGAAAACCTAACTCGGGCAAGGTAGAAGAATCTTTTTACCCATTCGCCAAGTGTACAAGTTAGATGGGTCGACAACATATTCCTGTCGTGTGACGCACATGCCGTCACCAGTGTCGTGCCGGCCGTGGTGGCCAAGCGGTTAAAGGCGCTACAGTCTGGAACTGCGCGACCGCTACGGTCGCAGGTTCGAATCCTGCCTCGGGCATGGATGTGTGTGATGTCCTTAGGTTAGTTAGGTTTAAGTAGTTCTAAATTCTAGGGGACTGATGACCTTAGAAGTTAAGTCCCATAGTGCTCAGAGCCATTTGAACCAGTGTCGTACAGAATATATCAGACGTGTTTTCCTGTGGAGGAATCGGTTGACCTATGAATTTGCGATCAAATGTTTTCGATTCCCATTGGAGAGGCACGTCCTTTCGTCTACTAATCGCACGGTTTTGCGGTGCGGTCGCAAAACACAGACACTAAACTTACTACAGTGAACAGAGACGTCAGTGAACGAACGGACAGATAATAAATTTGCGAAAATAAAGAAAGTAAACTTTTCACTCGAGGGAAGACTTGAACCAAGGATCTCTCGCTCCGCAGCTGCTCACGCTAACCACGGGACCACGGCGCTCCTGAGCTCACACTCCCCTTGATGGTGCCTATCTTGCGCGTGGATTACTCAGTTTGTATATTTTGCTTATTTTTTTTCATAGTTCCACACAACTTCTTCCTGTTTTCTCGATTGATCTGTGTTCAGTCTTTCAAGTCCTATCCACTGTGCCAACTTATAACTAAATCTGAGGGGGTGCGATGGGGAGGTTCCCTTGTTAGACATGCTGCACGGCAGCTGAAGTGTTCTTGTGGGAAAGGCCACTTCTCCCGCCATGAGTGCTGCTCGCTTTTCTGTTTACAGACAGACCATACTTTCCGGGCATTTTCTGTCCAGTTCTTTTACGTGAACATGTTAAATTACTTCACTGAGCTCGTGTTTTTTTTTTTTTTTTTTTTTTTTTTTTTTTATAGTGGCGCTATTTTCAGTTTGTTAAGTGAGTAATTATCTGAAATTGTTAAGTCAGCTATTATGTAAAAAAGCTCAACAGGTAGAGCTGTCAGCTGTCTACCACATGCTTTAAGTATGTATTCGACAGTGTCGATTTCAGTGTCTTCGCTATCACTGTTCGGAATATTTTACACGGCATGAGAGGTATCAATTGCGTCACCCCAGCCTCAACTGTCCCAAAATCAGAAGAGGCACAGTAGCTTAAATTGTGTTCTAGGTCACGTAGGTGTTACAGAACTTCACATACTTCAGCGAAGGTTATGCAATGCATTACAGCGGAATACTGTTCTAGATTTGACCATAATCGGACCAATTCCATCAGATATATTCGCAACCATTTGCAAGATATACTTTGGATGTATGGTAAGCGGCTTCACTCAGTGCACCCCATTCTACTGGCGCCAACAATTGCTGAATGGAAAATATGTATGCCTGTCCACGGCTCGTGGTCTAGTAGCTAGCGTTGCTGCCTCTGGATCACGAGGTCCCGGGTTCTTTTCCCGGCCAGGTTGGGGATTTTCTCTGCACGGGTACTGGGCGGATGTGTTGTCCTCACCCTTTCATCATCATCATCATCATTCGTAACAGTGGCTAGATTGGACTGTATAAAAATTTGGACTTTGTACTGGCGCTGATGACAACGCAGTTCAGCGCCCCACAAACCAAACATCATCATTTATGCAGTTTACCATTAGCATAATGGTGAGAGAAGTGTAACAACTCTCTGGTCAGCAGGTGACTAAAACACAGTTACACTGCTTCACAGTACATTGTCAACGATAGGCAGCAGCAAGGTGCCACATACAGTAATCCAATCCGTTTCCTACCTACACCCCATAGACCGCTGACAACATCACACCTACAAATTAAACTTAAAGGAACGTACTTTACATAAAAGCTCATTTAACAACTGTAAATAAGTAGTCATTCGATAAACTGAAAATAACTTCGCTGTATAAACACGATCTCATTGAATTTGTTTCCTCTACTCACTAAACTCTACTACAGAGAACTGGGCAGGAAATGCTGGGGAGGTATAGTTTGTCTGTAAATTGAAAAGCGAGCAGCACTGATGGTGCGGGGGTTCCCTTTCCCACAAGAACACAACAGCTGGCGTACAGGATGACTAAGAATGAATTTCCCCTCTAGCACTGTAGAACAGTGTGCAGAGATTTACGTAAATTCCGTTCAGATGCATTACTTGCTTTAGTGTTATTAGTAACTCAAATCAGTATTTCAGTGTCAACGAATTTTGTGGAAAATAACCAATCCCCAGGTATATCTGCGCACTATGTCGCCAGTGATTCATAAGGCGAGCTCTATCCATACAAACTCACAGAAACAGTTTCACTAGAAGGTAGACTACTTCTGACAGCTATAAACGCTCCACCACTAGATGTATTTAATCTATTCTTTTTGAACACGGCTAGGTTCTTAGTAAAAATTTCAGTTAATTTATTTCTGGCTTTAGCCAGCTTTAAGCCCGCATCTCGTGGTCGTGCGGTAGCGTTCTCGCTTCCCACGCCCGGGTTCCCGGGTTCGATTCCCGGCGGGGTCAGGGATTTTCTCTGCCTCGTGATGGCTGGGTGTTGTGTGATGTCCTTAGGTTAGTTAGGTTTAAGTAGTTCTAAGTTCTAGGGGACTGATGACCATAGATGTTAAGTCCCATAGTGCTCAGAGCCATTTGAAACATTTTAGCCAGCTTTCTGTACTTGTAACGATTTAATCTTAAGTGCTTTCTATTAGCGCTTAGAGTCCTGGTTCTCCCCCAACACAGCTACGAGAATTTAAAACTGCAATACTGATCGTTGCTAGGTCTACCTTCGTCCTATGTTGGCCCTGGACCCTTTTAGAGTGATGGCATCAGTCCGGCCCCCTACAGTGATGATTATTGGCAACAGCCTCAATCTGTGTGACTGATGCCAGCACTTCCTGGAGCTGTGAGCCAAGGGTCACCAACTCAGCTCCCATATGAACACAGCTGTCACAGTTCCTATTCAAACGAAAGACGGCGGAAATATATTCTAACCGTTACTAAAACGCGGAACTGTGGCTGTTAAATACAAAAACAAACACGAAATTTAGGGGTGAAAGCAATAGTACACAGAGAAATTTCAGAATAAGTCTCTTCTTATGAGATGCTGTGTCAGCTCACAAACTAAATGGTTTCATTCGATACGCTGCTGCAGTAACGAAAGCTACGAATCAGCTGAAAAGACTAACAACTGTGTCTCTTCAAACAGAAACTAGTGGCTGTCACGGCACCAGTAAAATACGGAATCGTACATGAAGGATTCCTACGAATGATTATTTAACTACTTGTAATACATAGATTCTGACTAAAACTAGACTCCGTACGACCAGGCCTTGGAAGGCCCAACGGCCCGAACGGCCGTCGTGCCATCCTCAGTCCACAGGCGTCACTGTGTGCGGATATGTGGTTAACGCACCGTCTGTTTACGAGATCGGAGCCGCTACTTGTCAGTCAAGTAGCTCTCAGTTTGCCTTGCAAGGGCTGAGTGCACCCCGCTTGTCGACAGCGCTCGGCAGACCGGATGGTCACCCATCCAAGTGCTAGCCCAGCCCGGCATCGCTTAGCTTCGGTAGTCTGACGGGAACCGATGTTACCACTGCGGCAAGGCCGTTGGCCATAGAATCTGACTAGTGACTGTATTTTCAGTTCATAGCGAACGATACCGTTTGTTTTGCCGATATCTACAGATCTAAGACAATTACCACAACAGTGAACTCGGTAGTAATTTCAGCTTCATTTACGACACAATAATTGAGATTTACATTCATTAAGTCAGATGACTTAATCTGATGCTAACTACAAGAGTTGTTGAATTCAAATTCACGTTGTGAGTTCTTTTTTAGACAGCAGTACAAAAGTTAAATCCAGAGTGAGCAGTGCTTACTTTTGTGAACCACTGCGCAAAATTATTATTTACCATGAAAACTGCACAAGGAATTCATTATGTATATGCAAACCATACTTGTGCGACAAAGAATATCTCAAACCAGAATTTGTTGTGAACTGTGATTTACACCAATTTCCTATACTGCCTGAGAAGGAAGTGAAGCACCCAAAGTACATGGTCGGATGTCATTGTAGCTTGATAAGCATACACACCATCGGCGGGTATACAAATGATTCTCTGTGACAGGTAGAACGGCTATCAAAGTGCATTAGCGTTGCTCGGATTTAATATTGTTTCCAGGCATGGTACGAAATATGAGAGTCCATAAAAGCGTCCGATGTTGAAAGATCCCTGTGAAGGACACAGACATACCGCGTACTGGTTTGAGACAACGTTGTCAGCACCTGGCAGAGTTTGAAAGGAGCCTCATTGTGGGCTCACATTAGGCCGGCTAGTCGGTCGTGCAATATAAACCTAGTTGTGAGAGCGGCCTGCATGGCAGTGTGACGGTAGGCACATTCGTCGTCAAAATTCCGGCTGACGACATCTGACAACGACAAGGGAGGACGCCGTATTGTGCACTAAGCACATTGTAATCCTTTGACATCTGTACCCGCCATACGAGAGCAAATAATAGGCTCCCTGCTACATTCTGTGTAATCCAACACCACTGGTCGCAGGTTAGCTGCAGCGGACATGGAAATTACCGTCCACTGCATAGCCTACCATTGGAAGTGAGCGAACGGCATTGTGGGCCGGGAGTCCCCCATACGGGGAAGTTTGGCCGCCGTGGGCGAGTACTTATTGCATTGGGTGACGCCACATTGGGCGACTTGAGCGTCGGAGATGGGGGTGAAATGATGATGAGGACAACACAACACCCAGTCCTTGAGCGGAGAAAACCTCCTGCCCCAGCCGGGAATCGAACCCGGGCGCCTTGGCGTAGCATTCCGCCGCGATTACCACTCAGCTAACAGGGGCGGTCAGCCTACCATTAACACCGCGAGACAAACATCTGCGTTGGGAGTGATGACGTACCGAGAAGCATGGACTGCTGATGAATGGCGTCGTATTATGTTCAGAGATAATTCGCGAGTACGGCGGCGACTTGCGGGAGGTCATAGCTGCTAGTAAATGAAGGAACTCTATTGGTACAACGGTACATCACGGACTTCTTGCATCGTCATGTGCAACCTCGCACACAACAGTATCGTGGTTTCATCCTTCAACAAGACAATGATTGTCTACACATGGGTCATAACTCTACATAACTTTCTCTGTGGTGCTGAAGTATTCCACAAATCTGACCGCAATAGAACATGTGTGGGATGAGTCCTGGGACAAGAGAGGATCCAATGGCTTTATGGAACTCCTTCCATCCGAATGAGTGAATGCATCCAGGCCAGAGAGTTTGCAACGTCATACTGCCATTGTCTTCTAAATCTGACTCGATATTGTAATCACTTAAATAACCTCACACACACACTCAACCTGTGACGTTTCATTTCTTCTTCTCCTTCCTTTCTGGGTACTTCACATTTTTTGTCAGGTAGTTAATTTGAAACTGAATTATACCTAAGATCTCTCACTGCGCAACACTGTTTAAAAAATGTGTAATTTTGGCGACATAGATGGGCAGCATCTGCACACCCTCTGGACTTTGCAGTTGTGTTTCACTGTATAACACTGGGACTGTGACGCTCACGACTGCGACCTCAGTCAACCAGTACTCTCCAAAACGACTCCAAGAGGATAACAGTGACAAGTATTAGGGTTAGAATCGTCGTTTAGCCACAATGAATTTCCTTTTATCCCAAAATATTTAATTGGGTGCTCCTTCATATCAAGTAAAACCTTTTATATCATATTTTCCTCCTACTTAACGACTTTTTCAAAGTCATCTGTGGTGATGTGAACAAGGAGGCCGCTAAGCTTCATGACTATTTGTCGTTTTGATTTTTTTTTCTGTGTGTGGGACCAAAATTATTACAGTTAAAGAATAGCTGAAAAGAAATAGTATCTGGAGAGAGGTGAATGTGCTCAAGATCTATCTTCGGGTCTCTGAAAAAGTCTACACTCTTTTTACAACTTTTGAACATGTTCAATTCTTCAGGAGCTACGATCATGCAATTCATTTATATAGCAATGATAAACGTTTATGAAAAACCTCGTTACTAAATCTAGAACAAATGACAGTCTGTCGTGGAGGAAAGTTAATCGCTATAGAGAAGTGTAAGCAAAGTGTGTGTTTGCTGTGCTTATCTGGCATATACTGGGAACGTGTTGTGTGTGGGGTATAGGAGTGTTTATGCTGTTCGCACCTTCTTAAGCGCTTCTTTCACTAGCGGAAACTGAGTCTCAGTTATAATCTAGCTGACAACGACCGCTATTAATGTTCGTTGGTTGGTTGATTTGGGGGAGGGGACCAACAGCGAGGTCATCAGCCCCATAGGATTAGGAAAGGAAGTGGAAGGAAGTCAGCCTCGCCTTTCAAAGGAACCATCTCGGCATTTGCCTGAAGCAATTTAGGGAAATCACGGAAAACCTAAAGCAGGATGGCCGGATGCGAGTTTGAACCGTCGTCCTCCCGAATACGAATCCAATGTGCTAACCACTGCGCCACCTCGCTCGGTACCGCTATTAAAGAGTCGTTGTAGGTTGGTACAATGAATCACCAGTATCTGGATTGTCTCCACACATTCCAGGACTTTCTTCCCATCTGTACTTCACATTCGTATCTACACGTGTTTTGTGGGTTGCTGCTTTATAATGCCATTCCAAACTTCATTTGTTCAAACTTTTATCTTTATTCAAGGAGTTGTTGTCACTGAACGCTTCAACAGAATGGGCACTTAGCTATTTTACTATTCCTGCTTCATGTAGCAGTGTGTTCTAACAATTACTCCTCTATAATTCTCAAAAAACTATTCTGATAACGTAGAAGCTTCTTTTGTATGGAACCATTATGCAATACAATAAGAGGAAACAACGCCGACTTCTGGGCACTGCGTTTAAAATTAGGTGAATGAACTTTTAAGTATGCAGTGCACTTAAGACAGAAATACAATAGTAATTACGACGGGTATGGAGGAGTAGAGCCACCAAAATAATTACCACCATCTCTTAATTTATACCATCTTGATTGCCGCTGGTGCATCAACATATTATTCATAACTATACTTTAACCACAAAAAGAAGTTACGGAAGTGGGATTACTCAGACACATTGGCATTGTCATCGGTCAATACAGAGACCGTCGGCTGTGCGTCTTTGAAGCTCAAGCTTTACTCATGAGTTGCGAGCCCATGTACAATTGACACAAGGTAACATCACACCTGCTGGATGCACGGTGGAAACTATTTGAAACGGTGATATTGATTCTGTAACAAGTATTACATGCAGTGCTACGTTCTTTTATACACTGTGCAATCACATTAATGTGATCACTTGTCAAAAGCCTGAATAACAACCTTTTGCAGCGCGGCCACCTGCGAGACATGCAAGAAGAGAGACAGTGAAGTTCTGGAGTCTAGCGTCACGGATGTGATGCCATGCCGACTCCAGTGCCGTGGCCAACTGCGCCAGGTTTCTCGGTTGAGGATCCACGGTGCAAACAGCCCGATCGACGTGGTTCCACATATCCTCGATTGCATTTAAATCTGGGGAGTCTGGTGGCGAGGGGAGTACGTTAAAATCACCATGGAGCTCTTCGAAGCACACACGTACAATGCGAGCTGTGTGATACGTTGCATTGTCCTTATGGTAGACGCCATCGTGCCGAGGGAAAACAGATTTCATGCAGGGGAGGACACTGTCCTCAAGGATATATGAATACTTGTATTGATCTACGGTGCTTTCCAGAATGGCGTGATCACGCAGAGGATGCCACGAAAATATTCCCCAGACCATAACACCTCCTCCTCGTTTGCTTTCAGACGTTTCAAGCCGTGAACGTCTATGGTCATCTGTCCAATGTAGCGTAAAACGTGATTCATCTACATCTACATGATTACTCGGCAATTCACATTTAAGTGCTTGGCAGAGGGTTCATCGAACCACAATCATACTATCTCTCTACCATTCCACTCCCGAACAGCGCGCGGGAAAAACGAACACCTAAACCTTTCTGTTCGAGCTCTGATTTCTCTTATTTTATTTTGATGATCATTCCTACCTACGTAGGTTGGGCTCAACAAAATATTTTCGCATTCGGAACAGAAAGTTGGTGACTGAAATTTCGTAAATAGATCTCGCCGCGACGAAAAACGTCTTTGCTTTAATGACTTCCATCCCAACTCGCGTATCATATCTGCCACACTCTCTCCCCTATTACGTGATAATACAAATCGAGCTGCCCTTTTTTGCACCCTTTCGATGTCCTCCGTCAATCCCACCTGGTAAGGATCCCCCACCGCGCAGCAATATTCTAACAGAGGACGAAAGAGTGTAGTGTAAGCTGTCTCTTTAGTGGACTTGTTGCATCTTCTAAGTGTCCTGCCAATGAAACGCAACCTTTGGCTCGCCTTCCCCACAATATTATCTACGTGGTCTTTCCAACTGAAGTTGTTCGTAATTTTAACACCCAGGTACTTAGTTGAATTGACAGCCTTGAGAATTGTACCATTTATCGAGTAATCGAATTCCAACGGATTTCTTTTGGAACTGACGTGGATCACCTCACACTTTTCGTCAACTGCCACCTGATACACCATACAGCAATCTTTTCTAAATACCTTTGCAACTGATACTGGTCTTCGGATGACTTTACTAGACGGTAAATCACAGCATCATTTGCGAACAACCTAAGAGAACTGCTCAGATTGTCACCCAGGTCATTTATATAGATCAGGAACAGCAGAGGTCCCAGGACGCTTCCCTGGGGAACACCCGATATCACTTCAGTTTTACTCGATGATTTACCGTCTATTACTACGAACTGCGACCTTCCTGACAGGAAATCACGGATCCAGTCGCACAACTGAGACGATAGCCCATAGGCCCGCAGCTTGATTAGAAGTCGCTTGTGAGTAACGGTGTCAAAAGCTTTCCGGAGTTCTCTTAAAAAGACGGAAGCACTTCGCAGTAAGTAATCACTTGAAAATCTCTATAGGAGACATTGGACAACAGTACTGGAGGGCAGCACACCGTTCTCCCAGACATAAAAGTTGGCTTTTGAAACTGTGTCGAAGTCGATCCTCATTTGTCCGTTAACTTCTCACGGTTAGGGTTCACAGTCAAGCAGAATTTTTTTAAAGGACATCATATTCGCCGTCTGTTGCCACTCAGAGGATGGTCGGTTGCTGTATTGGAGTGCAAATTTCCAGTCTCCAACACCGATGAACAGCAGCCAGATGAGTGCATGAAACAGGCTGCTTCTGCCGAGGCCCATACGAAGCAACGTTCGCTGAACTGTCGAGGAGACCCTGTTGATAGCCCCCTTGTTCATCTTGGCAGTCAGTTCACCAACTGCTGCGTGTTTTTTCTCCTGTACACATCTCCGCAACGTACGTTCACCCCTGTATATATGGCCTGTTGTACATCACAGTTGCCTCGGGGCCGGTTTTGGATAGCGCCATTTTTCCATGCACGGTGGACTATAACCACAGCGGCACGTGAACCGTTTACAAACTTAGCCGTTTCGGAAATGCTCCCATGCTTGGCCCTAAAGTCAGTGATGTTGTCATTTGTCAGATAAATTGCTCCGTTTCCGCATTACGACAACAACTGCGTTTTTCGTGCGTCCATCCCCTCCCCCCATCCCACCTCACGGCACAATTTATATACCCTCGACTGCTACTGATGACACTTGCCATCTGTGAGTGGTTATTTATTGTACGTTCACGTTGGACATAGGCAACGGTCACATTAATGTGACCGAACCGTGTATGTAGAAGAAACACACAAGTGTCTGAGTTGATGACAGAGTTCTCTTAAAAAGACGGAAGCACTCCGCAGTAAGTTATCACTCGAAAATGTCATAATAGGCTGAAATGGCGTTGCCCGTGAATAAATATATTTAATAACATTCCAGGTGAATAATGTTGTCCTTTTGTACAATATTGCAGCACTGTGAATACAAGTACATAAAAGTAAAAATGTGTTCATAACGAGGAAGACCATTTATATTCACGTTAACAATCTAAGTCGCATTCCTTTGCCACCTCAGTCCATAACCTGGAAACTGCGTTACAACTGTAGTGTAGACGAATCACTGAGCGCAGATAAATAAACACAGCGTAATTTTGTTTACAGGTTGTTCTAAATTGGCAGTGTGAAGACTTCCTCTGGGAATAATTGGTACTACCTGGCTTTAAATTGCATTTCCGCCCGACAAGGGTGCAATTATCAAAGGAAATTACTTATTTTTTTATAACAACCGGTAGTTGGATTTTATTTCGATACCAGATGAATGTAACTTTAGAAACTCTCAAGTTTTAAGGGTTTTGAGACGTACATTAAAATATTTTTCTGGTTCTGGTGTTAAGAATCCATTTTAAAAATGCTTCAATATATTTCTGTTACACCTTGATAATTTCATGTTCAGTATATACTAATTAACTTATTTTTATTTGGCCTTGATGTTAGATGCCTTAATCATGAATTGTCTTCATAACGTTCTGTTCACTACTGATATTATCTCACACAGAAATACACCAAAAAAACTGTACAGTGCATCATAACTTCTGCTCTATAGGAGACATTGGACCACAGTACTGGAGGGCAACACACCGTTCTCCCAGTCATAAAAGTTGGCTTTTGAAACTGTGTCGAAGACGATCCTCATTTGTCCGTTAACTTCTCACGGTCAGGGTTCACAGTCAAACAGAATTTTTTTAAAGGGCATCATATTCGCCGTTGACAGCAGAAATTATTTATTTCACAATTGCAGTTTAGGCCTCTGTGGTCATTTTCAAGTGGTACTGTAAAAGATTCTGCTACAACACATGTAAGACTTTAAAATCCTCCCTCATGTGTACATACTATCGTAAAAAATAGGCCTTTTCAGAGTAGAAATACAGTAACATCAGATGAGTGTGAAGCTCTTTTCATTGTGAAATGACGTAAATCACATGACATTTCAACAATGTTAACGTCATTCACATAAATCGTTACAAATCGATGTTCTAGGAGACTGTATACATGTAAACTAAGGCCAGTGTGCTAGATCATCGATTTGTGACGATGTTAATATTGGTAACATTTCACGTAATTTATATCATTTCACGACGTACAGAGCATCACACTCGTCTGATATTACCGTATTTCTACAGCGAAAAGGCCAATTTTTATCGATAACATTTATACATGTCGGAAGATTTTTAAGGTCCGACATGTGTTGAAGCAAAATATTTTACAGTTTCACTTGAAAAAGGCCCAAAGGTCGAAATTTCAATAGAGAAATAAATAATTTCTACAGTCAACGACGAATGTGATGCCCTTTTAAAGAAATTGTATGTCCCTGTAAGAGCAGGAGCACAATCTTCCAGATCTCCCAGCCGCCCCCCCCCCCCCCGTTGCATTGCGCCCTAAAAAAATTTCATGTCTGTATTGGAGACCATCGATGCTGGTCACTGAGCTTCAGATATGGACATTTCTTTACACAGAACTTCTCTTAATTGAGCAATCACTGATTTCTTTTGTATAGTAAGTTCTCTGTTTGTTTGATTAGCAACTTGTTTTCTACAAAGTTTCTCTTTGTGCAATATATAATTTTTTTTTCCTGAGGTACAGTTCACTCATCAGTTTCTCACACTCTATGCTTTTTTTTCTAAATAGATGTGGTGTTACTTCGCAGGGAAGCTGTTTTATCAGATTCTTTAATGCTTTTCTGAAGTTTATAAGAATAGCCAAACGCTTGTGTTGAGTCAACCTTTATATGAAGGGCTTATTTCAATAGTGATACAAGTCCACTTTTCAAAAAAAAAAATGGAGTACGTACTCACACAGGTCGTTTTTAATTTGTTTGCATAGTGGGACAGCTCCAGCTTAGTCCTGCTGCCAACACAATGCACCTCAATGCTGACGCATTAGAGAAAGCAAGCAGGAATTTATTTCCGTAGTGGTACAAGTCCGTGTGCTTTTGTGCATTGCACCGTGTTGCTATTTCTTGCGAAGATGATGGATTCAGGAGCATTATCAAGTGACTGTGATGGAACTGATGATCCAGATTTTCAAACGATTGCAGCTAAAAAGAATTTTTATTACTTTTCCCCCAGAATTATAGACATTTTATTCCAATATGTGAGAATTAAGGTTACGTTGACAAAAACAATGGAAAATGAGGGTCTCCATCTTAATGTATTTCACATATACCTATGTTTTCAATCATCTGGTGCTGTATAAATCATAACTTGTGTTACTTTCTAGCTAGATACCAGTAGCTACGACGATGGAACTTCCAATGAAAGTGCAAAAAATGGCATAAAAGGAGACACTATTATTGATGCCTGTGCGAACGGTGCATCCCCAAATTTGCAGACAAGAAGGAAGGGTACTCGAAGCAAGAAGGGTGCAAGGAAAACGTACACATATGAAAAGCATATTCGAAAGAAAAAAGGGAACACTGGGGAGCTATACGTCACAGCAACTGGTAAAATAATTTCTCCAAAAACATTTCCCAATGTGGACTGCAGGTGCGCACGTAAAGCTTTCAATAAAATTGACTTCCACGTCCTAAACTTTGCTCCCATAGGTGGTACAGAGAGACCACATGCATATGGTACTATTGCAGTTTCACCACAACTTTACCCACACGTGAGAAAAGTGATGAAAAAGAAAAAGCTGGATATGCTTGATTTGCTCCCTTATATTCCAGCTATCAAACATAGTTATTTTCTTGCTCTACAAACAGAAGACAGAGGTCTGGAACATGAAGAAGAAGAAGAATGTAATCCTTAGTTTTACAGAAGCCAATTGACCTGAAACATATCTGACTGTGTAGTTCAGTTACACATGTGAATTTAATATGAAGGTGTACATTAAAAATGTAATAAAATTATTTGCAATAAAAGAATTAACAGGTTTATATACAATGTTCAATTTATTTTATTTCAGTAGTGGTACAACTCCATTACCTCCATTTTTCTGCCTATAATGCTGCTGAAACTAATGATCCAAACAAATAGAAGAAATGTTCATCTCTAGGAAGAAGCCATAGACTTGAATATTTATGGTACCTCAACTGCAGATTTTTCAGCGCTCAAGTAATTTTAGGACTCTCTATCTCAAAATTAACATAAATGGACTTGTACCACTATTGAATTAAGCGCTTCTTATAAACCTTTGATAGCTCATGCTACTGTGACTATATTTTCATTCATTAGTTTTTATATCTAATTATTAACTTGTTACAGTGAGATGTGGTTGTCTATCAATCAAGAAAAGAAAAAGGTGTTTCAAGCATCTACATTAATTCATTAGAGTTTGTAGGAACACATACAAGTGTTCTGTACCAATGCTACATTTTTGGCCTGGTGGTAAGCAGTCCAAAAATAATTACATATTTAGCAATGTATAACTGTATCAGTTGAATGATGACTGACTAAAATATCTAAGGCGATTTTTTAAGAAAAAGTGATACAGGGATGATTAGGTTTTAACATTCCACTGACAATGAGGTCGTTAGGGATGGAGAGATAAGACAAAGATGTGGAATGGCAGCAACAGAATTTTTTTTAAGTTCTCATTCTGGTATTTTCGATAAAAAATTTGGTAGAGTTATGTGATATCATAATTTGAAACTACATAATTCTATAAGCTCCACTTCCCCTAAATGTCAGTCTACTGACTTAACCACTGCACCTCATTTCCTAGTAACTGTGTTGCAACAATGACAACATTCCCCTCAGTTACTTTGAGGACACAACAGACAACATTAACAAGTTCGATATATCCTTACAAAATCCACAAAGTTTTAAAAATTGTCTTTGGTGCAATAAGTGTTTTTATCTGTCTCTGTATGTGCATATTACTGTTAGGGTATTTTGAAGAACCAGTGCAATCGCTCCAGAGTGCTATTTATTGGCTCTATTTTCTGAATAAATAACTTGTTAGAAATGTGTTTTATTTAGGGACCTCTATGTAATACGGTTTCTTCTACTTACTCTTTTTCTATGTCTCTTTTATATTTCTAAAGAAAATGTTTTCTGCTTGATATTCTAGAAATCTTTCTCAACAAGGACTTGCGTAACTACTGTGTAGCTACACTTTACATTTGTGAATATCTTAGTGTAATTTTTTAATCGATATACAAATATAATCTGAGAGAGGAAATTTCATAGAACTTTCAGTAATGGGAGATATAAAATCATGATCCTCCAGTCACACGTTTTTCATTAATGTATATACTACTGCAGTTTGCTCTAATGCAGACCTAAGTACACCTTAATGAAATTTCTTGAATATCTACTGTGACATGTGTACTTTAATATCTCAAAATTAAGCAACAAATGTTATCTGTTATCATTTTATTACATTTCATTGTGGCAAATCTTGAAATATGAGGAAGTCAGTTGTTAAGTTATTTTGTTTACAAACATATTTTTAAGAGGTTTGATATAAAACTAATATGGTACTTCAACAGTGTATATCTTTATTTTGAAATATAACCTACAAATAATAAACAGTTTGCACAGACATAGAAATAATGTGTTATAGATTGATCATAATCTTATGTTGGTATCATTCTTAGTCAGTTGTAAAAAAGTCTTCTTCTACAATTTATACATTTTTTGTTCCAAATATCACAGAGATTCACAATGATATTGACAATTGGAAATAGTTTAGTATGATAATCTTGTACATAAAACTATAACATCTGGCCACATAAAATATAATAGGAAATATTAAATTCATATAGTAATTAAGGTTAATTTTAATTCATTACAAAATGTATAAAAATATTTCGTTATGAAACTTAAATACAACAATTGGTACTACAAGAATATATAAATTTAGACGACTGTTTGTCTAGTTTGTTTCCTATTGCTATTTCACAAATCTTAAAATACACTTTCATATCACAAGTAAATGTGGGATAAAACCCCAGTGTTCTGTTCAAAATTGGTAACTAGACATAACAAGGTAATTCACATGCATTATGAATTAGTTTAACTTTACTACTGAGATTAATATTACACTTAGTAAACACAAGTTGTTTGACTGAAGAATGATTCAGTCCTCATATTCATATGGAAATTCACAAAATTATGAATCTCTTGAACATGGAAACAAATAATTAGTGCACTAATTAAGTTAAAAAATATCCATAAATGAGATAAATGGACTATTAGTATGAGTACTGTAAATTAATAACCTAATAATAAACTTGCAAAATAAATTATTGTCTTTATATATCATAAATATGATACACTTTACATCTAAATGCTATGAGATCAATATATTTAGGCTACACATATGAAAACTAATTTCATTTTCTCCTCTTTATACTGTGTGTTTTGAGCAATTAAGATTGAGTAACAATTAATTTGAGTATAAATGATTTTGTAATTGTCCTTATGCATCATGCTATAAGAGACCTTTGTTTTACATGCTTTGTTGAAACTTTGAATCAAAGTTAATTGCTAAGCAATGATGTTTTTATGGTAAACAAACAATTATTGAGAGTATATTTTATGGGCTTAATAAGGATTTATGCTTTTGATAACAAAATGGTCTGTATAGAGTATCCCTTATTGAATTAGAATGCTTTGTATTTCATTTTGTATTTAGAGACTTTGATGAAACATTTTGATAAACATGCAGATTCTTCATTCTCGTTCCTCTTCATCTGAAAAACATGAAAAAAATATAAAATAACTATCTGATGTTCCATAACAAGCAAAAGTTAAAACTAAAAAATTAAAGAGGAAGAGGGGTTTTCTTTTTGTCAGAAATGACTAACATTGAAGACTATAAAATTTTGCAAGAAATTACTGCCTAAAACTTTCAAGATACTGGTAAGTTTGCCTAACCTACATCCAGTCTGACATCAAAATAAAATTGACTGAAATAATTTGATATAACTCATTTATACACTAGTAACTTCACATTGCGAAAGTGATGTTAACTAATATAACATAAAATTCAGCAAGGAATGGCAGTGAGTGCAATGTTGAATACATTCTGTCACTGACAGCTATTAAAAGGTACAGAATTCTATTAATGGTTGAAGATATAGAACGAAAGACAGGTGCAGTTCTGTTTGTAGAGAATATTGGCCACTTAAATGCCTTGCTACTTTGTAGGCCATGTACTGAACCATATACCCTGAACTTCAGCTTTCTTTCCATTCATCTGACTGTACCTTGAAGCACTAGAAGACTAAAATATACATTTATTGAAGAAGTAACAACACGTATAAGCGCACTTTTCGCATTTTTATGCATGTTCAACACTGCACTGCCATAACTCCTGATACTGTGAGATATATGTAAAGGAAGTTAAGAAAAGTTTTAATATTCAGTACCAGTTGCATTAACTGGAGATCATTAAGTAACAAGTACTTGAGACCTTATTGAGTGCTCTGGCGCACATAAAAACAATTTAACTCTACTGTTGCCTCGCATGATACAATGGAGTCAAGTACAAATGCTGTAAACTTTCTGACCAATTAAAAATTAAGTGTACATTACACTTTATCGAATATCATTCAGAGGACGTGTGTGATCAGTACCCCAAAACGTTCTTTATGATGTTTTTGTTGTGATTGATTTCTAATTATTTTCTGTATTTGTTAAAAATGCAAAATTTTGAGGCAATTTTAACATGGAATTAACATCGGTGTATGAAAGCATAAGAGTCCCCCTCCGCCCACCTCTCACACACACATTCATACAGAATTGCCCACGCTAGACACACACTGGCACATAGAAATTCTTATTTAGATGCCTATTGGGAATGATTGTCCATAGACAGCACTATGATCTACAAAGCCGTCACTCACCTGATGAGACTCCTTGATTTTCGTCTTCTACTGGCATCCCTGTAGGTTGTCCATCTGTTGGCGTTGGTTCCTCAAGAGTATATTCGTCCTGTATTGGCACCTGGGGCAGGTAGGAAAGACCCGTTGCGGCAGAATGTTCTCCATAGCTAAACTGACTGCGGTACCATCTAGAGTTCTGGCTGTATGGATGTGCCTCATTAGCTTGCGAGGTGCTGGTTTGTACTCCTTGGTACTGATAGGGATATGCTGCAACATATTTCAGAATTGATAAAAGCTATGAGATCATGCCATCAAGTTCTATTTAGTCAATGTTCTGTCAGTTGGCAGAAGAATGGGAATTGTTTTTTGGCGAACAGCATAATATGATACAGCTAGGTTTTTCATAATTTATGGCCTTCCGAGGGCACACAGCTGAGACAGAAAAAGCCAACCAGACGAATACAGGAAGCTACCTATGGTTACATCCAAGCCAATCTGCCTTACCGAAATATCTCAAACCTCCATATGTTTTATCTTTAGATTGTTAGGGCTTAACAGAAAGCTCATTACCACAGCATAACAATCTCAAGTGCAAAAGAATTGGGCTCGAATCAGAAACCAAAATATGATTCACGGATATGGATTTAAATTATACTTATTTTAGGTAGAGGGCAATGTTTTATCATGGAGTTACATTTCTTGACATGAAAATAATTTAAATCTAGCGAAATTATCAGCCCTCGTGAAGAATGAACTGATCAAAAACAAACATGCACCACTCTACTGTAGGATGAAAATAAATGTTTGTTAAAAAGATATAGATGTAGCAGTAAGACATTAAGCTTCAGATAATTCCAGAAAAGAACATGAGGGACGAACCACATAAATGAATCAAAGACACGGTATCCCAGGCTTTCACGATGCATTACTTTTTCTTTTTACAAAAATACAAATATCTTGGCTCATAAAATTTCTCTGCATATACGGTATCAATTTTTACATTAGGACGGTATCCAATTACAGTTTTGTACCTGCATTCTCTCTGTGAGATATAAATATAAAATCTGACAAGAAAGTCTGTATAATCGACTTACACAGTGAGCTCGTATCAATCAGACTATCACACAGTGCAACAACGCCAAAGATATCGCTTAGTTTCCTGTTTTCAACTTTCAGAAATGGCGAGCCAAATGTTACCTTAAAGAATAATGACAAATTTACTAAGAAATCATAAAAGTTATTTTAAAACGATGACACCTTTAGAAAAAAATAGTGGGTAAAGTAAACTATTTAATTTATGCATATAATTTAGCTACAAGTCGCCTTAAGCTCGAGTGTTCGTCATTCGATCATGAAAGACCATTACTTTCATGCAAGTTATCTGCACAGCGTCTATCCAAGGCTCTACTCTGTTACCAGAGTTCCAAAAGTTTTGAAATTACGTGCCTGTATTCGCTCAGCAGAGCCATTAAATCAATTTTTCAGAGGTATCTGTATCTATAACTACCCGAGTCTTCATTGTTCTATTAATAAGCGACTACTTAAGATGCCCATTCAGCATCAGGCGCTGATTTGCTAGAGGGTACGCTACGAAATGAAAGCAAAGTGAGAGACAGTTGTCGTCGTGTAAATGTAACAAAGTGTAAGCGTTAACGTGAGACTTATTCATACCTTGTTGCAGTATTCCAATTCCGTGGTAGAGTAAATATCCAGGTATACCGTAGTTACCCGGCAAGCCGTAAGCTGCGTTTCCTGCCGGAACGTAGTATGTGGTGCCTCCACTGCTGGTTCCGGCAACTGGTACATACGACGCTGGTCTCACAGGTTGCTGATCTTCTTGCCCATTTCCAGGACTGCGACAGATACTAGGTGTGGCAGTAGGTGTGGTAATGGCATAATTAGTTTCGTTCTCGGCTTTTACTTTCAAAAGTAAAACCACTCCGATAGAATCAGATCGGTAGATTGATAATAAAGGAACAGAGAATCTCAGAGGACGTTGATACAAGACTGTCCCTATTTCGGACAGAAATCCATTCAGAGTATGCATCACATCAGGACTTGACAAACCTGACAGTTTAAGCACTTTCAACTCGGGGCTTGCAGGCAAAGCAAAGCACTCCAGTATATAGTGACCTAGTATAGGGAAAAACAAAATACCACGATAAAATTGTGACAAACGGTTAAAGGTTTCTTGAGACGCTACATTAAAGATTACAGTGTTGTAGCGTCTGTCTATTCTGAGAGAAACGAGCTGATGAGACTCGATGTTAAATACGGTCATGACACCAGCGCGGTAGTTGTAATTATGCGGGAGCCACTGGAAGAAACAAACGATAGTATTCATTTTGAACGTCTCTGTGTGACGCTGCACAGTACAAGATCGCGGACAGGACCGAACTGATCACTCACAAACCCACGGAACGACACAAACGCGCCCAACGTCTGACGAGGCAGAATACGAGCGCGCCAAGCTGCGTTTCTATTGGCGGCGTAGCTGGGTGGGGACGTGGTGCAGTGGTGGGGGAAGATTGATGGTGGGGTGGCATGTGAGGTGTAGTGGCCTCATGAGGAACCACGTCCGCCCTCCTGTTTCATTCTAGCTCATAAAAGAAAGAATAATGAATGAAAATTTATTTTCTGGGCATCATTACACAACAGTAAAGCAAATGCAGTGATTACAGTCACATATTCCAGACCATAACAGCAAACCGACTAATAAGGCATGAAAAATTATTTTATTTTGGTAATTTATTGAATCCCTCTGCTTGTTGTCATCGTCCTATGAATGACATTTTAATGCAGCTTACTTACATTCTTTCTTCTCTCTAATTTTAAATCAAATCAGACAATATGGCACACATTAATATTTTCATCTGATGATTTACTTTAATTAGAGTAACCTTTGAGAAAATTCTAACATCAAAATGATGTTTAGGGCTCAAGCAAACATTAGACCACAGATCAGACACATGGCAAAACACAAATGTTTAGCATTAACACACAACACTTTAGAATGAAGAGAGGCTAACACTCACTCAATTGAAAACCTCTAAATATCCTTCCATGCAATCAAAGGAGGTTCTGATGTGGTCCCGTAGGATTTCCATCCACGCGATTTGTATTAGACCATAAAATGCCTCGACCTTGGTTGCTAGATGGCCTCGACCAAATACACCGAATACGTTTTCAATGAGCGACATGCTACACCAATGTGCAAGCCAGCGAAGCTGTAGTATCCGCCGTTCTTCGAAGAAAGTGTCCACATTCCTCTTCATACCTCGCCGGACATCGTCCTGCTGAACCATGAATTGTGGTGTTGCTTGCATACCTTCAGCTCTACAATCTTACTGGTTCAGCAGTTGCTTTTCACATTTACCTCCAGGGATGTAGATAATTTTATCTTCTTGAGGACCGGGATCGGATTCATATCTGTTCATGTACAAGTATTCACTCACATCAGTACCCCTAAATAGCAGTAACTGAATTGTCATAAGCTGTTTAAACGATTAGAATTGGAACACAGGTTCCATCTACTGAAATCAAGTGCCTTGGACGCCCCTCCTCTCTCTCTCTCTCTCTCTCTCTCTCTCCCTCCCCCGCCCCCCCCCCCCCACCCACGAGTTAAACGTACAACAAGATTCACAGCTTACAGTGATCTCAAAACACGACCATTAAAAGAAAATACATAATGACTTACACAGAAATTCATCGAATTTAATTCTCACACTAAACAGCTGCCAGTGCCATAATTAAAATACCGTAAGAGTCTCAGATCTATAGCGACATTTACATTTCCTTTTTAAAACAATTACGTAACACACATTATGATATTAAATTCAAATAGATCGTAAAAAAAGATCAACCTTTGACTGTAATTACCAGAGATTTTAAGAAACACAATACGTGCAACCAGATTACTCAATACTCAAAACATTAGGAATATGGATGACTGCCAGTGGTCACAGACGGGCTTAAGAAAAAAAATTGTCATTCTGCATTACATGGTTATTCGGCAATTCACAATTAAGTGCCTGGCAGAGGGTTCCTCGAACCACCTTCAAGCTGTTTCTCTACCGGTCCACTCTCGAACAGTGCGTAGAAAAAAATGAACACTTCCATCTTTCCGTACAATCTCTGATTTCTATTATTTGATTATGATGATCATTTATCCGTATGTAGATGGGCGCCAACAAAATATTTCCACTCTTTGAAGAGAAAGTTGGTGATCGAAATTCATGAGACTATTCTGCCGCAACGAAGAAAGCTTTTGTTTCAATGATGGCCATCTAAATTCGCGTATCATATCCGTGGCACTTTCCTATTTCGCGATGATACAAAATGCGGTGTTCTTCTTTTAACTTTTTCGATTTCCTCCGTCACTCCTCACTGATGCAGATCCCTCACCGCACAACAATAGTCAAGAAGAGGAAGCCTCTTTAGTAGCCCTGTTGCATTTTCTAAGTGTTCTGCCAATAAATGGCAGTCTCTTTTGTTTTCCCCACAATATTATCTATGTGATCGTTCTAATTTAAGCTATTCGTAAGTGTAATCTCTACGTATTTAGCTGAATTTACAATCTTTAGATTTGTGTGATTTACCATGTAACCGAAATTTGGCGCATTTCTTTTAGCACTCATGTGGATGACTTCACGTTTTTAATTATTTAGAGTCGATTTCCACTTTTCGCACCATCCAGGTATCTTGTCTCAATCATTTTCCAATTATTATAGATCATCTGATGACTTTACAAGACGGTAAATGACTGTATAATCTGCAAACAATCTAAGAGAGCTACTCAAATTGTCTCATAAGCCTTTTATGTGTATCAGGGACAGCAGAGGGCGTATAAAACTTCCTTGGGGATTGCCAGATATTACTTCTGTTTTACTCGATGACTTGCCGTCAGTTACTACGAACTGTGACCTTTCTGAGAGGAAATCAAGAATCCAGTCGCACAACTGAGGCGATACTCCGTAGGCACGCAGTTTGGTTCGAAGACGCTTGTGAGGAACGGTGTCGAAAGCCTTCTGGAAATCTAAAAATATAGAATAAATTTGACATCGCCTGTCAATAGCATTCATCACTTCGCGGGAATAAAGAGCTAGTGGTGTTTCAAAGGAACATTATTTTCTGAAACTGTGTTGGCTATCTGTCAACAAATCATTTTCTTCGAGGTAATTCATAAAGTTCCAAAAACCTACTGAAAATCGACGTTAGCGATATGGGTCTGCAATTCAGAGGATTACTCCCACTTCCTTTTCTTGGGTTTTGGTATGACTCGCACAACTTTCAGTCTTTCGGTACGGATCTTTCGACGAGCGAGTGGTTTGTGTATGGTTGCTAAGTATGGAACTATTGTATCAACATACTCTGAAAGGAACCTAACTGGTATTTAATCTGGACCGGAGGCCTCGTCTTCAATACTGGTTTAAGCTGTTTCGCTACACCGAGGAATCTACGTTTAAATTACTCATGTTTGCAGTTGTTCTTTATGCTAATTCTGCAGCCTTTACTTCGTTTTATTTGGCAATCGCAACGTTAAGTTAGCCTGGAAGTTATACCTGCTAGTCTAAATGAATAAAAAAAAATGTACATATAAAAAACACAATCACCTTTAAATTTGTCAATGAAAAGCTTATACGACGTCCATAACCGATTGCCCCTGACACCCAGTAAATTCCGAGCGAGCCAAAAATGTAATACACACGGGGTCATTTCATTTAAGCCTAACTGAGCCGATACCAAAGGCAAATCTTGATGTTTAGTGGAACTCGCCGGCAGGTCGATCCACGTGGCACGCTCAACCCACGTGCCGCTGGTGTGATAACAGACGATGTTTTACTGCTGATCTTTCGGCGCAAGGTCCACGCTCGGAAACCCGCGCCAACGAAGCGGTCCCCGAGCGACCCCTCGGCAGTTGCGGCGAGCGTGTAGAGAGTACTTCCCCGGCGGCCCGCACAAGGCGCGCCAGAGCCGTTAGGCGAGTGTTCAAAACCGCGCGGTGACGTGACGGAATTGAACCGTCACAGACACAAATGAATAGAAATCAAAGCATTGTAGTGGATAAATGTCGACGATTATCGATGTTGATGCAAATCGCGAGTATTTAGCATCTATAAACTGCATGTTATGCGACTGTCCACCTCAAATACTTTCCTTCTCAACGTAGTTGGTCTGGAAAGAAAGCACTTATCAAAACATGGAACACATCTGAATAAAGGGACAAATGATTAGTTAGCCTGAGGGTTAATGTTTCTAAAAGTGTTTTAGGATTAAATATAAGAACCTTTGTGCGACATATTCGCAGTATTCATACCAAATGTAATGTTCTACAGATGAATAAATAAATAAATCATGGCTTAAAATGATTAAAAGCAAAACAAAGGTACCATAAAATAATAAACACACATTCATCGTTTCGTCACAGGGTTATTTGGTAAGCGTGATAGCGTTACGGAGTTGTTTAGCAAACTCAAGTGGCAGACTGCAAGAGAGGCGCTCTGCATCGCGGTGTAGCTTGCTGTCTAGGTTTCGAGAGGGTGCGTTTCGGATGAGGTATCAAATATATTGCTTCCCCCTACTTATACCTCCCGAGGAGATCACGAATGTAAAATTAGATATATTCGAGCGCGCATGGAGGCTTTCCGGCAGTCGTTCTTCCCGCGACCCATACACGACTGGAACAGGAAAGGGAGGTAATGACAGTGGCTCGTAAAGTGCCCTCCGCCACACACCGTTCGGTAGCTTGCGGAGTATAAATGTAGATGTAGATGTAGATGTTTTTCTTTCTCTTCGAGACGTTGTCGGTCACCTCCAGTGGTATAACAGATACTGAATGATGAATGAAGAAGAGGGTTAATCCATTTAGTTTTCTGTGAAATGATGAAGCACAATAGTATTACTATATAGTAATCTAATAAGTGTAATATGACTTAGTGTGAGACAGTAAACTTCAAAACTTGCCTATACTGGCGAATTTCGGAGGTATGTCTTGATTCTCTTTACATTGGAGAATGACTTCTCTGCTGTGGCTGTAGTTACAGTAAGTGTGTCTATATCCCCAGAAAGTTGTTGATGCGTGGATACATGACTACGTTGCATGAATCTTCTTTCACAAATTTTCTTCTCCATAAATGTAATTTAGCAAGAACATCCTCGACTCCAGATTTCATATCGTCAACGAAATAAGTGTATTTCACTGGCTGAAATCACCAAAAGTGAAGAAAATCCAAATAGAACTTTCTTATGCCCTATAGTCAGTTACAAAACAGTCTAAAAGTGGGATGGGAGTTGTTCCACGGTAGTACTCATCAGCATCGCGCAGCAACCAGTTTCGTCTGTTCCTTTGGATCTTAACTACCGTACTGATAATGTCATTTACACTACAAATCAGAATTTCCGTCGCTACAATAGGTTCAAATGGCTCTGGGCACTACGGGACTTAACATCTGAGGTCATCAGTCCCCTAGAACATAGAACTACTTAAACCTAACTAACCTAAGGACATCACACACATCCATGCCAAAGCCAGGATTCGAACCTGTGACTATAGCGGTCGCGCGGTTCCAGACGGAAGCGCCTAGAACCGCTCGGCCACTCCAGCCGGCCGCTACAATAGGTAATGCTTCATATTGTCACCACAAAATATTTACTGTTTTACACTTCATGAATAACTGTAAATTTGTTTTCCCCGAATTTCACATTAAACCTACAATTACCACCCAGTTTGTCCTATTACTGTTCCAGTTTCTCACTTACTGCAATACACAAAGTACTGTAATTGAAACTTGTGAGATATGCTGTACAGATCTAGGAACATAAGTTTGAAATGAGGGCTTCTCGTTAGAAAGGAAGACAACAAACTTCTGAATTAAAAATTATATATTCGTTATCATTTTAACCAGGGATACTGTGTCTAGTATCCCTAAGATGAGAAGGTGATTTTAGCATCATCCCAGCTAAAATAATACTCTGAAGATGGGCTGCAGTCACACTTTTCCATAGCTTTGTTCTTTTCTGTCGGCGCGTCACGCAGTGTAGCCGCGCGGTCGGCGGCGTCTTGTAACGGTCCGCGTGGCTTCCCCGGTCGGAGGTTCGAGTCCTCCCTCGGGCATGGGTGTGTGTGTCGTCCTTAGCGTAAGTTAGTTTAAGTTAGATTAAGTGGTGTGTAAGCTTAGGGACCGGAGACCTAGGCAGTTTGGCCCCATAAGACCTTACCACAAATTTCCAAATCTTTCTGTCGGCAGCGAACGTCGATCCAGCGCCCTCATTTGCTTTCTTGCGTTTGAAGCACACCACACACGTGGATTGTTAGTTCGACGTAAAGAGCTCGCCTTTATTTTTATTTGCAAGCGGTAACGGAAAAGCAGGAGGGCAGGATTTACACTCTGTAGTTCAAATGTGTTGCCACTGTAGCGTTTACACTCTGCTTGAAAGATGTACGGGAGAGAGACTGTGAAGCCACATAGGTATAAGACCTGGCGATCTTTGTGGTTTGTGGTGAGGAAACTATCATGGATGCAGGCCCATGTAGCTTCCTACACATTTTAAATTTACCATAATGGTCAGACCTAGCCAAAAGGCTTACATTTGTTTAGGTGATGGGAGATATGTCGAATGTGCTGTCGTGGTATATCGTCTGTGTATGCTTTGAGACGGATCTGAATTTTTACGGTTGAGAAAGGTCTCAAAAAATGCCTCAAAATGGATCAGAAATTATAAGCGGGCAGCTAGATTTTCGAAAGAAGAATTTCCAATTTTTCAAGTTAATTGACACTGTGGAGAAATGTACACTGCCGGACGAAAAAAGTGAAGCAGCCAGAAGACATGGTCGAATGTCAATGTAACTTCGTATATGTACGAATCTTTGGCGGGTATGCAAATGATTAGAGCTGCATATCTCTATGAAAGGCAGAACGCCCATCAGACTGCATGAGTGCTGATCGTGTTTAGTGTTGTTAACAGACCTGATAGGGCATGTAAGGAGAGTTAATAGCGAATAATCACTGCGAAGGACACGGAGATGCCACATAATCGTGTGAGGTAACATCAGCAACTGAAAGATGCCTCTTTGTTGGTCTCAGTTTGGCTGACTGGCCGAATCGGGCAATATCTACATTTTTGAGACATTCATATGTGCCAGTGGCCCCGTGCTGAACTGTATAGGAACGTGTGGGCTCGCATACTCGTCGTCATGGTATCGGTGGACCACGTTTGTCCACCACGGTGGAGGACCACTGTATTGCGTACCAAGAGCATGGTAACCCCTTCATATCTGCACCTGACATCTATCAACAAGTAATGGAACTCCTGTACATTATGGGTCATCCCGCACCATTGGTCGGAGACTGGGAGCAGCAGTGGTCCCCTGTGTGGGGTGTCGTTAACGCCACAACTAACGGCTGCTTTTGGAATGGTGCCGGGACTGCTGATGAATGGCGTTGCATTGTGTTGAGCGATGAATCTCGCTTTTGCCCTATCCCGAATGACCATCGTCAGCAAGTACTGGTGCAACGTGTGGAGAAGTCTCATTCGTTCAGTATTCTGGAGAGCAAACAAGTAGTCTGACGTCATGGAATGGGAGCCATAGGGTATGGCTTTAGGTCACGGCTGGTAGTGAGTGAAGGAACTCTGACAGTACAACAGTACACCACGGACATCTTGTATGCTGATGTCTTACACTGCATTTCTAAATACGACAATGCTCATACACATATGTCACACGTCTCTGTGAACTGTCTGCCTGATGCTGAGATCCTCTCGAGCCGTTTTTGTAAGGTACATATGCTGTGCTGTGTTGAGGGGCGATCCGTATGGCAGAAAACGAACACACCTCATAAGCCGCGATCGCATTATTGCTCCAAGATTACAGGTTTCAACATTTTCATTTTGCCATCATCTGATCTTCTGAAACTTACTATAGTGTGACATGGCTATTTTATAGCAGAATATCAGATGATGACAGCATAAGATTGTTGAAACAGGTCATTTTGGAGCAGTGAAAGTGCATACACTGTGATTGCGACGTATAAAGCGTGTTCATTTTTACGCCCATTCCAGTCAATATACCCAGATCTGTCCCTGAAAGAAAATTCGATGGCCACTCCAGACAGCAGCTCCGTAACAGATCCAGTATTGAGAATATCAAGGACCGACTACTGGTGTAATAATGCTTCACCAGAGCTGAGATTTTATATTTTAGACACCGAACCGGTTTCGAGTGAGGCCTCATATTCAAGCGGTACCGAAATACAATAAAGCTGTTGTAAGCACGTATGTCTACATGGTCCAGTCACATTAATGTGCCCACCGCCTATATTCGACGCCAACGTGCAGTAATCACTCACAAGCGGCTTGTGGTATCACTGGCAGTGGACGGTATAGAAAGCATGCCCGTGGACGCAGAAAACAGTACGCACTTTGGCCTGAGCTAGCGAGGCGAGCGCATCGCTGGTGTTGCGCGCTACGCTTAGTCGGCCGTTGAGAGCTTGTGAAGAGGTTTCTGTGCTGTGGGCGCCGTGGGAAGCAAATTGTCGTGTGTTGTTTTCACAACGCCTGCAGATTGTCGTGTTCTGCGCCCCGCAGCATGGGAAAGAAGTACGCGCAGAGGAAACCTGCCTCTATGAAGGGTCCTTCGGTTGTGCGACTCACAGAGTCTGCCGACCAAGCAAGGAATTCCCGAGCAGACGAGTCGCGGACTGTCCTCCCTTTGTACGTCAAGTGCAAAGGCGGGTGGACAGCGCTGTTCGACACTATGACGAATTGCGCTAAGAACGAGGTGGTCTACGATTCTGTCGATACAGACTCGCTGATCTGCGTTCGAGCTGCAAACGTGGCCGACCACAGGGCGATCAAGGTCGCAGTGGCCGACCACATCGTCGACGCGCCGCCGGCGCGTGAGAAGGCACCTACCGTAGGAAGGATGAAGACGACCGAGGCACTCCTCAGGGGGTTACCTTGGTGCTGTGACGAGGCAGCGGTCCGGGAAGGGCTGCTGCGAGCAGGGTTCGGTAATGCAACCGCAAGGTTGCACAACCGGACCAACAGGAAGAGGGCGCCGCTCTATGCCGTGACCGTGCAAGCGGCCGACGGCGGGAGCGACATCTTCGACTTGGCGGAAGTTGCTGGGCTTCCCGGTTACGACAGAAGCTCTCCCGACCGCCACGGACCCCCAGCCCCAGGGCGAGGGCCATGTTGCGAAGTATTGCCGCAACGAGGCGCGGTGCCTTAAGTGCTCAGGCGAGCACGACAGCCGCGCCTGCAACCGCGGGAGTAACGTTCTGCCGACTTGCGTCCGGTGTGGCGGCCGGCACGTCGGCAGCTGGCGCGGTTGTCCGGCTTTCTCGAGCCGCAACCGTGCCGAAGGTGGCGAGGCGGCCGCGGCAGCACCGACGCAACGGAAGAAGAGAAGACGACGTCTAAAACGACGTAGGGCGCAGACCAGCCCAGCGCAGCTGAGGGACGGCGCAGTAGCAGCTCCACCTGCCAGGGCCGGGGACGATCGCCCTGAAACGGGCAGTCGGGATGAAGCTCGTTCCCCCGAGAAGAACTGTGGCCTCGAACTCGGCACCGCCGTGAAGGAGGCCACAGCTGCCCTTAAAGCCGTCATGGCGGCAGAGAGGGCTGCCTTCGCAGCCACCGTGGCTGCAGAGAAGGGCCTCGAGGCAACTGCGTGCAGTCTTCGCCCGAGGCCTCTGTGCTGCCAAACCTGTGAACACTCCTGCGACCTCGCAGAAGGACGTTCGCGCGCCTGTCCCAGCGGCTGCCCCAGCAGCACCGCAGGTAAGGGGTTCAAAGAAGACAACCGCCGCCCCGGCAGCATCGGCGGCGACGCCGGCCGCCACGTGGGCGGCCCCCGCAAGAGACCTAAAAGCCAAAGAGGCAGCCCTTAAGCGGCGTGCACGTCTCCGAAGTTCAAGCGGCGCAGCTCACCGAACAAGCGGAGCTCCTCGAGGCTCAGATGCGGCAGAGCTGCGCCATGCAGTAGAGGAGGACGACGAATTTCCTTGTTACAGGGACGAAGCCACTGCAGCAGGCCCAGGAGAATCCATACGAGCCCAGCTGTAGCAACCGGAACACGCAGCAACATAGGAGGAGCAGCAGCAGCAGCTGGCCCAGGAGACGACGTCGGCGCCAGCAGCATCAGAGCTCACCTCTTCGACAGGACTGATCATTCTATGACAATCTGGCATTGCTTCTATGGTACTGATGCATGATACCCTACCACTAACATAACCTGACCTTGCACGATCTGTCGCATATAGCAGATAGCACTTCTGTCACCCAGCTGCGCCCGTATTAATGGGTAACCTTACCCAGATGTACGAATAACATCGCAGTTCCTCGCTCCTGCCATCTCCTCCATTCTAATTACTAACAATGCAGAGGTGACAGTAGACCTTTTGAGTTGGTCACCATGCTTGTGTGAGCGTGGAGGGGCTCCCACCTTACTAATATACATAAAAAGTAGAAAACAGTATAGTTGTTATGCGGAAACGGAGCGATTTATCCGAAGTCTACTAAGGAATGATAATTGGCTTTCAGGCCAAGGGTGAAAGCATTTCCGAAACGGTTAAATTTTTAAATTGTTCGAGTGAAGTCGTGGTTAAAGTACACCACGCATGACCAAATGGCGCTACCCAAAACCGAAGCAGAGCCAACTGTCGTACACCACTGGCCATAGATGACAAAGATGAAAGACGGCTGCAGAGATGTGTACAGGCGAGAAGACGTGGAAATTTTGAGCAAATGACTACCCATATGAATCAAGGGGCTACCAGCAGTGTCTCCTAAATGCCCGTTCCGCGAAGGTTGTTGCGTATGGGCCTCGGCAGCAGCCGCCTGGTTCACGATGCACTCATACTGATTGCTGTTCACTGGTGACAAAGGCTGGTATCTGCACTCCATTATAGCAAGTGGATGACAGACTGCCATTGGCGTGCTCGGTGTGAAACGTCTGAAAGCAAACACTCCACAACAATCGTCGGAAGGTTCCAAACTGGAGGAGGGAGCATTATGGTCTGGGGATTATTTTCGTGGCATTTCCGTGGTGATCTCATCATTCTGGAAGGCACTATGGATCCACACAAGTATGCGTCTATCCTTGGGAACCATGTTCACCTCCGCATGCAGTATTGTTTTTCCTCGGTACGATGGTATCTGCCAGCAGGACAATGCAGCTTGTCACTCAGATTGCAGTGTACGTGCGTAGTTCGAAGTGCACCAGATTGAGTTTACCGTACTCTCATCGCCACCAAATTCACCACATTAAAACCCGATCGAGAATCTGTGGAACAACCTCCATCGGGTTATTCGTTCCATGGATTCTTAACCGAGAAACCTAAAGCAGCTGGCCACGGTACTGCGGTTAGCACTGTGCCACATTTCTGTCGGTACTTCTCAGAGCCTCACTAACACTCTTTCTACATGTCTTATAGATGTGTAGTATTTGTTTGCATTATATTATTTTAATTACCTTACAGGATCTCAAATGGCATTTTTCAAATATAATCTACTTCTTTTTTGCCATATTAGTGCATGATCGTTACATTATCGATGGTTTGCTGTTAAATTTATATCTTTGATGAAAATCAATTTATATCACATCTAAAATTTAAAATTGTCTTTTATCCTGAAATATATGTCACCGATATGAATTTTGTCAACGTTCTCCATTTTTTTTATTCCTGAGCTATTTTTGTTAGTTTAAGATGTGCCTTCTGTTTGTAGACTTCTATTTCCTCAAAGATGCTCATGTAGCTTCCTTTCTCTGTTCTTTGAATAATTGAAAGATTAGTGTTTATGTCGACTAGTCTACTATAAAGCGTAGATCTTCTCGTAAATGCATACTAAGTGTGCAGAGGCTGTTTTCAGTTTTTCGATTTTGTTTATATGTCCGGACTTGCAGGAACCCTGGAGAATATTTTCTTAGATCACTCAGAAAATAATTCTTTTAACGAACCAATCAATTTGGAAGATACAGTCGCTTATTACCAACGTTACGTCGATGATAACCTCATTCTAATCAGTGGAAACAATGACGAATTTTACCAACAAATAAATAAACTGCATAACAGCATAAAATTTACAGTCGAATATGAAACGGACAAGAGCATAAACTTTATAGATATAAAAATAGTTAATGCTAGTGATCTTCATGAATCTGACATATTACGTAAAGTAACGACAAGTGACCACCACAACTGACTCATTATGTCACCGACCAGCGTATAATAGAGCGCAATTTAAAGTTGTGATAAACCGCTTGATTGATGTTCCCCCTGCTAAAGAAAACGTGAAGATAGAATTAGATACAATTGACGTAAAACTGTCGCTGAAAATAACGGCTACAGCACTATTACAGTCGGTAAAATATAAAAAAAGGAAATAAAGGCGAAATTTGCCAAGGAAAATGGGGATGAGGAGGAGATTAGCGTTTAACGTCCCGTAGACAACGAGGTCATTAGAGACGGAGCACCAGCTCATACTATGGAAGGATGGGGAAGAAAATCGGCAGTGCCCTTTCATAGGAACTATCCTGGCATTTACCTGAAGCGATTTACGAAACTCACGGAAAACCTAAATCAGGATGGCCGGACGCGGGTTTGAACCGTCGTCCTCCCGAATGCGAGTCCAGTGTGCTAACAACTGCGCCACGCCGCTAGGTGAATGAAAATAAGGTAATAACATTAGCGACAATAGAAAGAAGCAAGAAAGAAAAATTCGTTACACTACCGTATGTGTTGTTGTTGTGGTCTTTTGTCCAGAGACTGGTTTGATGCAGGTCTCCATGCTACACTATCCTGTGCAAGCTTCTTCATCTCCCAGTACCTACTGAAATCTACATCCTTCTGAATCTGCTTAGTGTATTCATCTCTTGGTCACCCTATACGATTTTTACCCTCCACGCTGCCCTCCAGTACTAAAATGGTGACCCGTTGATGCCTCAGTACTTGTCCTACCAACCGATCCCTTCTAGTCAAGTTGTGCCGCAAATTTCTCTTCTCCCCAATGCTATTCAGCACCTTCTCATTAGTTATGTGGTCTACCCATCTAATCTTTAGCATCCTTCAGTAGCACCACATTTTAAAAGCTTATATTCTCTTCTTGTCTAACTATGTATCGTAAGTGTTTCACTTCTTTACATGGCTACACTCCATACAAATACTTCAGAAACGATTTCCTGTCCCTTAAATCTATACTTGATGTTAACAAATTTCTCTTCTTCAGAAACCTTTTCCTTGCCATTGCCAGTCTACATTTTATAACATCTCTACTTCGACTATCATCAGTTATTTTGCTCCACAAATAGCAAAACTCATCTACTACTTTAAGTGCCTCGTTTCCTAATCTTTAATTCGACTATATTTCATTACCCTCGTTTTGCTTTTGTCGATGTTCATCTTATATTCTCCTTTCAAAATACTGTCCATTCCGTTCAGCTGCTCCTTTGCTGTTCTGACAGAATTACAATGTCATCGGCAAACCTCAAAGTTTTTATTCCTTCTCTATGGATTTTAATTCCTACAGAGAATTTTTCTTTCGTTTCCTTTACTGCTTGCTCAATATACAGATTGAATAACATCGGGAATACGCTACAACCCTGTCTCACTCCCTTCTCAACCACTGCTTCCCTTTCATGCCCCTAGACTTTCTGTACAAACTGTAAATAGCTTTTCCCTCCCTGTATTTGACCCCTGCCACCTTCAGACTTTGGAACAGAGTATTCCAGTCAACATTGTCAAAAGTTTTCTCTAAGTCTACAAATGCTAGAAACGTAGGTTTGCCTTTTCTTTTTCTATCTTCTAAGATAAGTCGTAGGGTCAGTATTGCCTCACATGTTCCAACATTTCTACGGAATCCAAACTCATCTTCCCCGAGGTCGGCGTCCACCAATTTTTCCATTTGTCTGTAAAGAATTCGTGTTAGTATTTTGCAGCCATGACTTAATAAACTGATAGTTTGTCAATTTTCACACCTGTCAACAACTGATTTCTTTGGGATTGGAATTATTATATTCTTCTTGAAATCTGAGGGTATTTCTCCTGTCTCATACGTCTTGCTCACCAGATGGTAGAGTTTTGTCAGGGCTGGCTCTCCCAAGGCCATCAATAGTTCTAATGGAATGTTGTCTACTCCCAGGGCCTTGTTTCGACTTAGGTCTTTCGGTGCTCTGTCAAACTCTTCACGCAGTATTATATCTCCCAGTTCATCTTCATCTACGTGCTCTTCTGTTTCCATAATATTGCCCTCAAGTACATCGCCCTTGTATAGATCCTCTATATACTCCTTCCACCTTTCTGCTTTCCCTTCTTTTCTTAAAATGTCCAAATGTGTGTGAAATCTTATGGGACTTAACTGCTAAGGTCTTCAGTCTCTAAGCTTACACACTACTTAACCTAAATTATCCTAAGGACAAACACACACACCCATGCCCGAGGGAGGATTCTAACCTCCTCCGGGACCAGCCGCACAGTCCATGACTGCAGCGCTTAAGACCGCTCGGCTAATCCCGCGCGGCTTCTTTTCTTAGAACTGGGCTATCATCTGAGCTGTTGATATTCATACAAGTGGTTCTCTTTTCTCCAAAGTTCTCTTTAATTTTCCTGTAGGCAGTATCTACCTTACCCCTAGTGATATATACCTCTACATCCTTACATTTGTCCTCTAGTCATCCCTGCTTAGCCATTTTGCACTTCCTGTCGATTTCATTTTTGAGACGTTTGTATTCCTTTTTGTCTGCTTCATTCACTGCATTTTTATATTTTCTTCTTTCAAAACAATAAATTCAGTATTTCTTCTGTTACCCATGGATTACTACTAGCTCTCGTCTTTTTATCTACGTGATCAAAATGGTTCAAATGGCTCTGAGCACTATGGGACTCAACATCTTAGGTCATAAGTCCCCTAGAACTTAGAACTACTTAAACCTAACTAACCTAAGGACATCACACACACCCATGCCCGAGGCAGGATTCGAACCTGCGACCGTAGTAGTCCCGCGGTTCCGGACTGCAGCGCCAGAACCGCACGGCCACCGCGGCCGGCTACGTGATCCTCTGCTGCCTTTACTATTTCGTCTCTCAAAGCTACCCAGTCTTCTTCTACTGTATTTCTTTCCCCTGTTCTTGTCAACCGTTCTCTAGTGCTCTCTCTGAAACTCTCTACAACCTCTTGTTCTTTCAGTTTATCCAGGTCCCATCTCCTTATATTCCCTCCTTTTTGCAGTTTCTTCACTTTTAATGTACAACTCATTACCAATAGAGTGTGGTCAGAGTCCACATCTGCCCCTGGAAATGTCTTACAGTCTAAAACTTGGTTCCTAAATATCTGTATTACCATTATATAATCTATATGAAACCCTCCAGTGTCTCCATGCCTCTTCCATGTATATAACCTTCTTTCGTAATTCTTGAAACAAATGTTAGCTATGATTAAGGTATGCTCTCTGCAAAATCCTACCAGGCGGCTACCTCTTTCGTTCCTTACCCCCATTCCATATTCATCCACTACTTTTCCTTCTCTTCCTTTTTCTACTACCGAATGACAGTCACCCACGACTATTAAATTTTCTTCTCCCTTCACTATCTGACTAAATTCTTTTATCTCATCATACATTTCATCAATCTCTTCCTCATCTGCGGAGCTAGTTGGCATATAGACTTGTACTATGTGGTAGGCGTGGGCTTCGGGTCTATCTTGGCTGCAATAATGCGTTCAATATGCTGTTCGCAGCAGCTTCCCCCACTGCTATATTTTATTCATTATTAAACCTACTCCTGCATTACCCCTATTTCATTTTGAATTTATAAACCTGTATTCACCTGACCAGAAGTGTTGTTCCCTCTGCGACCGAACGTCACTAATTCCCACTATATCTAACTTTAACCTATCCATTTTCCTTTTTAAATTTTCTAACCTACCTGGCCGATTAAGGGATCTGACATTCCACGCTCCGATACCTAGAACGCCAGTTTTCTTTCCCCTTATAACGACGTCCCCCTGAGTAGTCCCCGCCCGGTGATCCAAATGGGGGACTATTTTACCTCCGGAATATTTTACCCAACAGGACGCCACCATCATTTAACCATACAGTAAACCTGCATGCTCCCGGGAAAAATTACGACTCTAGTTTCCCCTTGCTTTCAGCTGTTCGCAATATCAGCACAGCAAGGCCGTTTTGGTTAATGTTACAAAATCAGATCAGTCAATCATCCAGACTGTTGCCCCTGCAATTTCTGAAAAGGCTGCTGCCCCTCTTCAGCAACCACACATCTGTATGGCCTCCCAACAGATACCCCTCCGTTGTGGTTGCACCTACGGTACGGCTATGTGTATCGCTGAGGCACGCAAGCCTCCCTACCAACAGCAAGGCCCATGGTTCATGGAGGGGGACACTACCATACATATGAAATATTTCTCAAAAAATAAGTAACATATTCCGTAATACTAATGTTAAAATCAGCTTCTGGGCAGGTAACAAACTTGGAATTAAGAAAATACACAGAAAAGACAAAGCTCCAATGAGGAATATATAAAACTAAATGCAGTGACTGTGACACTTTTTACGCATGACAAAAGGGAAGAAAAGTTACGAGAAGACACAAAGAACAGATAAACAAAATCGAAAACCACCTCTCAGTTTAGTACTATGTACGGAAGAAACGACACTCTAAGGCAGACATAAGTACTAATCTTTCCATTATTCACAGAGCACAAAAAGGAACCCATATCAATGTCTTGGAGGAAATACAAATGTGCACACAGTTCGCAAAAAATCCGAATAACATCTTAAAGGAACAAGTATAGCTCAGAAATAAAAATTATAGTGAGACCTTCAACAAAATATTTGCCGGTGACATATTCCAGAACAGAAGTCAAACCTAACTTTTGAGCACGTCATAAATCGATAGTCATCAAAGACATAAATTTAATAGCAAACCGTATCTCTAACACACATATCGGTAATGTAAAAACCGTACAACCGTACACAAATACGACAAAAGTAGATCATATTTGAAAAATTCCATTTAAAATGTTATAACGTAAGTAAAAAATTATAACACAACCATATATTTATACATACGTGTATAGAAATGTGTACTTTCATAATTTGTCTCAATGTAAGGCTTGAGAATGAGTCATCGCTCGAAACCGGTAGCAGTAAATAAAATATACACTATATGATCAAAAGTATCCGGACACCTGGCTGAAAATGACTTATAAGTTCGTGGCGATCTCCATTGGTAATGCTGGAATTCTATATGGTGTTGGCCTACCCTTAGCCTGATGATAGCTTCCACTCTTGCAGGCATACGTTCAATCAGGTGCTGGAAGGTTTCTTGGGGAATGGCAGCCCATACTTCACGGAGTATTGAACTGAGGAGAAGTATCGATGTCGGTCGGTGAGGCCTGGCACGAAGTCGGCGTTGCAAAAGATCCCAAAGGTCTCCTATAGGATTCAGGTCAGGACTCTGTGCAGGCCAGTCTATTGCAGGGATGTTATTGTCGTGTAACCACTCCGCCACTGGCTGTGCATTATGAACAGGTGATCGATCGTGTTGAAAGATGCAATCGCCATCCCCGAATTGCTCTTCAACAGTGGAAAGCAAGAAGGTGCTTAAAACATCAAAGTAGACCTGTGCTGTGACAGTGCCACGCAAAACAACAAGGGGCGCAAGCCCCAGCCATGAAAAACACGGCCACACCCTAACACCTCCGCCTCCGAATTTTTCTCTTGGCACTACACACGCTGGCAGATGACGTTCACCGGGCATTCGCCACCCCCACACACTGTCATCGGATCGCTACATTGTGTACCGTGATTCTTCACTCGACACAACATTTTTGCTGTGTTCAGTCGTCCATTGTTTACGCTCCTTACATCAAGCGATGCGTCGTTTGGCATTTACCGTTGTGACGCGTGGTTTATGAGCAGCCGCTCGACTATGAAATCCAAGTTTTCTCACTTCCCGCCTAACCGTCATAATGCTTGCAGTGGATCCTGATGCAGTTTGGATTTCCTATGTGATGGTCTGGATAGATGTCTGCCTAATTACACATTACGACCCTCTTCAACTGTCGGCGGTCTCTGTCAGTCAACAGACGAGGTCGGCCAGTGCGCTTTTGTGCTGTACCTGTCCCTTCACGTTTCCACTTCACTATCACATCGGAAACAGTGGACCTAGGAATTTTTAGGAGTGTGAAAATCTCGCGTACAGACGTATGACACAAGTGACACCCAATCACCTAACCAGTCCCATTCTACTCTCTCACGACGTCTAATGACTACTGAGGACACTGATATGGAGTACCTGGCAGTAGGTGGCAGCACAATGCACCTAATATGAAAAACGTATGTTTTTGGTGGTATCCGGATACTTTTGATCACATAGTGCCAAAACGAAGCTCTCGTGGATCATGCTGCAGGCATAGGTTAGCCTACCTCTAACCTATCTTCTGCGATAAGTCTCAGGAATAGTACTACTTCACGTGTTCCTGTATTTCTCTGGAAAGCATACCGATGTTCCTCGTGGTCGCCTTCTGGCAGACTTTCGTAAGTAGTTCGCCTCAATAATTTGTGACCATGACTTAGTAAACTGATATTTTTGTAATATCGTCAGCACTAATGTTCTCTTTAATTGTAATTATGATCTTATTGATGTCTGAGGATATTTTGCCTGTCCCATATAGAATATGTTGTATACCAGATGAAACAATTACGTTTCCCTAATGATCTCCATAATTCTGGTGGAATGTCATGCACTCCAGGTGCAGTGCTTGAAATTAGGTCTTTCAGCGCTGTGCCAAATTCTTCTGGCAGTATCATATCTCCCATGTCAGCATCATATACATTCTCTTACATTCCATTCTCTTACATTCCATTCTAGTGTTTTTCCTTTATATTGCCTTTCTATATATGCCTTCCACCTTTAAGACTTCACTTCTTTGTTTAGCACTAGCTCAGAAGCAATTTTTAGTGTCAAAGCTCGTGATGATTTTATTTTAGTTCACCATTATTAGTCAAGACAAGAAAAAAATTTTTACTACAAACTGAAGAAGTTAATTTCATTTACTATTATTTTCCCATATTAACTTCACAAAAGATATACTTAATCCTTTTTCAAGTAGGTAAAGAAAATCAGTTTTGAAGGGAAGACATTTCACTGCTTTAAGATAAATTTAGAAGTTTAACTGCTGCAAATAAGGACTAAATGGCTCCAGAAGAAAAACAGTTTTATTTTGATTCAGATGAAACAATTATTATCTTTGATAAATAAGATTGTGTTAAAAAGCGATGAAGCCGGATCGAGAAAGCACACATTCGTGAGGCACTAAAAATAGAAAAAAAGTGGTCAATGCGGCTGTTTGCCAGGCTGGGGGCCTGGGTTCAATTCCCGGCCGGGTCGAAGATTTTAACCGCTTGGGGGCTGGGTGCTGTGTTGTCCTCATCATCATTTCATCATCGTCATCGACGTGCAAGTCGCCGAAGTGACGTCAAGTTAAAAGACTCGCACTAAGTGGCCGAACAACCCATATGGTATCTCCTGACCCAAAATGTCATACGATCATTTCACTTCATTTCGCCAAAGATATCTTTAATTTTCGTATAGGCGTATCAGTCTTTCCATTCGGCAGTTGTGATTAACAAAGGAAAGGATAAAGATCCCGAATCACCAAAGAGCTACACACCCATTTACTTAGTATACATTTTGGCAAAGGTCTAGAAGCGTCTGCTTTGTGACTGGTCGTAGCGCACTGAGAGCTCATGGGTCTGAACAACTGCCAATATACACTGAAGCACCAAAGAGGCTAGTATAGGCATGCGTATTCAAACACATATATATGTACACAGGCAGAATACGGTGCTGCGGGCGGCAACGCCTATAGAAGACAACAAGCGACTGGTGCAGTTGTTAAGTCGGTTACTGCTTCTACAATGGCAGGTTATCAAGATTTAAGTGAGTTTGAATGTGGTGTTATAGTCGGCGTACGAGCGATGGGCCACAGCATCTCCGAGGTAACGATGAAGTGGGGATTTTCCAGTACGATTGTTTCACGAGTGTACCGTGAATATCAGGAATCCGGAAAAACTTCAAATCTCCAAATTTCCGACATGGGTGCGACCGGAAAAAGATCCTGCAAGAACGGGATCAACAACGACTGAAGAGAATCGTTAAACGTGACAGAACTGCAATCCCTCCGCAAATTGCTGCAGATTTCAGTGCTCGGCCATCAACAAGTATCAGCGTGCGAACCATCCAACGAAACATCATCGGTATGGGCCCAGTCGTGCACCCTTGATGACTGCACGACACAAAATATTACGCCCCACCTAGGCCCGTCAACATCGACGTTGGACTATTGATGACTGGAAACATGTTGCCTGATCGGACGAGTCTCGTTTCGGAATGTATCGAGCGGATGGACGTGTACGGGTGTAGAGACAGATTTATGAATACATGGACCCTGCAAGTCAACAGGGGACTATTGAAGCTGGTGGAGGCTCTATAATGGTGTGGGGCGTGTGCAGTTGGAGTGAATGGGACCCCTGCTATGTCTAAATTCGACTCTGACATATGTCACGTACGTAAGCATCCTGTCTAATAGCCCGCATCCATTCATGCCCATTCCAACGGAATTGGGCAATTCCAGCAGGACAATGCGACACCCCGCACGTTCAGAATTGCTACATATTGGCTTCAGGAACACTCTTCACAGTTTAAACACTTCCGCTGGCCACCAAACTCCCCAATCATGAACATTATTGAGCATATCTGGGATCTCTTGTAACGTGCTGTTCAGAAGAGATCTCCACCCCTTCGTACTCTTACGGATTTATGGAAAGCCCTGCATGATTCATGGTGTCTTCCCTCCAGCACTACTTCAGACATCAGTCGAGTACATGCCACGTCGTGTTGCGGCACTTCTGCGTGCTCGCGGGCGCCCTACACGATATTAGGCAAGTGTACCAGTTTCTCTGGCTCCTCATTGTTGATTCAGAAAAGGTAAGTCTATAAATGATGTGAATAATGGAGCTCTTGAGATAATATAAAATTCGAACCTGAGATATGAAATTGCAGTTGTGACTGGCGCTGCAGGCACATTAAACAGTCACTGGTGGCTTGCGATGTTCGCAGGCCTCTGAGATCCCTGGGTCCCTAAAATCTGAGCAAGAGTTTTTTTTCTATTTTTGCAGTGGACTTAACGTCCAATGGCTTGCAGAGCAGAGCATGATAATCAAGAAGAGCATCCATGGCTGTCCCTAAGGCTCTTAAAAGGAACATTGTTCTGGGATCTAAGTATTGGAGCCCTCTTACATATATGGGGCAGATTCTTCTGAAGTCGATGTGTACACAAACGACTTCCAGCTATTTGTGTCTGGGTATGCATAAACTCAGGATGCCGCTCCGACTTAGATATTTATCGTAAAGTGATGCTAACGTTCCAGTATTCTCGTCATAGAAGGTAGCCGCCTGTGCTTTCCGCCAGGTCCCTGGGCTGGTATGCAGTTCTCTGACTGTGCCAAAATGCTGTCCTCATAACGAGAGTTTCATATGAGCGAAGAGATGAAAATCATAGGGAGCCATGTCCAGAGTGTATGGTGGGTGATCAAACACTCCTCCTCGAAAACGCTGCAGGGGCGTCGCTGTTGCACCTTCAGTGTGCAGCTGAGCACTGTCATCAAGAAGTAAATGCCTGACAGTTACGTTGTGTGGATTGCATGAAATCAGGCGGAACCCCTCAGCAGGCACTTCACACTTAGCTGGAAACTTCACTGTCCTAAGCATCTTTACATGCTCATTGTGCACTCAGAATTAAAAAGTGCGACGTGACAAGGTAGTGTTATAGGCCCTTTGCTGTTCCTTATCTATATAAACGATTTGGGAGACAATCTGAGCAGCCGTCTTCGGTTGTTTGCAGATGACGCTGTCGTTTATCGACTAATAAAGCCATCTGAAGATCGAAACAAACTGCAAAAGATTTAGAAAAAAATATCTGAATGGTGCGAAAAGTGGCAGTTGACCCTCAATAACGAAAAGTGTGAGGTCATCCACATGAGTGCTAAGAGGAACTCGTTAAACTTCGGTTACACCATAAATCAGTCTAATCTAAAAGCCGTAAATTCAACTAAATACCTAGGTATTACAATTACGAACAACTTAAACTGGAAAGAACACATAGAAAATGTTGTGGGGAAGGCTAACCAAAGGCTGCGTTTTATTGGCAGGACACTTAGAAAATGTAACAGACCTACTAAGGAGACTGCCTACACTACGCTTGTCCGTCCTCTTTTAGAATACTGCTGCGCGGTGTGGGATCCTTACCAGGTAGGACTGACGGAGTACATCGAAAAAGTTCAAAGAAAGGCAGCACGTTTGGTATTATCGCGAAATATGGGAGAATGTGTCACAGAAATGATACAGGATTTGGGCTGGAAATCATTAAAAGAAAGGCGTTTTTCGTTGCGACGGAATCTTCTCACGAAATTCCAATCACCAGCTTTCTCCTCCGAATGCCAAAATATTTTGTTGAGACCAGCCTACATAGGGCGGAACGATCACCACGATAAAATAAGGGAAATCAGAGCTCGTACGGAAAGATATAGGTGTTCATTCTTTCCGGGCGCTATACGAGATTGGAATAATAGAGAATTGTGAAGGTGGTCCGATGAACCCTCTGCCAGGCACTTAAATGTGATTTGCAGAGTATCCATGTAGATGTAGATGTAGATGAAGATCTATGGGCACACTAGGGACGCTGCGCAACACATCTGCACAAAGGTTCATCGTATTTTCAGTGTGATTTAATTTCGCAACCGACTGATGATTGAAAAAAAAAATAGCCCTCGTATTTACTCATGGGGGTAATACAGAATACTGTAGATATAGTAAGTCTAAATGTAGATGTACACCCTGCAACACAAAGGATCACTTTTTGAAATCCCGTAATTGTCTCCCGTTGCGCCGGAGAAGTTTGAAATTTGGCCCCCAAGTACCTTCAGCCTTTCTCTCTAACGGTGCAAAAGCGTGGCGCCCTGCGACTTTACCCTTCAAACACTAAGATGTCGACACACACGAAGAAACGGGCAGAGCTCAGAATTTCATGTGAGGCGTCAGATGGGTTATTGATGTCACATTGTCACGAAATTTCACCACCATTCTGCCCAACGCCTCCGCGGACGTGTCACATAATGGGGATGGTCGTCACACTCCTTCTTACACACATTTCAGCCCTTCTTTCCATGACTTGATTTGAAAGCTAGGCGTCGCGGTTCTGACCTCCATCGCAGAGGCGCCAAAATAAACGGTAAAATGTGGGTAAAAAAAACTGTGACGATCTTCCCATCGTGTGATACGTCCGCGGTGATGCTGGGCAGAATTATGATGAAATTTTGTGCCAATGTGACATCATTAACCCACCTTACACCTTACACGAACTTCTACACCTTGCTGTTTGAAGCACTGCCGAGTACGAACGTAACGTCGCAGGATGCCATGCTTTTGCAACATTAAAGAGGAAGGTTTTAGGTACTCGTGAGCCAAATTTCATACTTCTGCATCACAATGGGAGTCAATTAAGGGTTCAAATAAGTGACTCTTTAACTGTGTTGCATTGTGTGATTGTAGGTAGTTGAAAAACCTGGAGTACTTCCGAGGCAGCCAGTAACAGTTGTAGTAATTGAAGTTGTAAGTTGAAGGCATTATATGTTTTCATTATTACTGTGTATGGCAACTTGTTTAGACTTTCCAAATAACAGGTCCATACTGATTAGCAATAGACTGAACTGAATTTATTCCCATAGTGATAAATATTTTTACAACTTTGCGTTTATTCTCTAGTCATTCTTGTTTTGCCGTTCTTCATATTTTATCGGTCTCATTCTTAGACGGCAGTATTCCTTTTTATCTACTTTATTTTGCAGCGTCATTGAACTGTAGTGCCATGGATCACAGACACAGCCTGCTAGTCGATGAACACCCTTTTCTACACGGCGACATCAGCAGAAGCAGCCGCTTACGTGCCGTTTGCTTCCGCGATCCATCAGTCGAATCTTTGACAGTGACCAACAGCCGCGTGATAAAAGACGGATCCCGATCATCAACCTCTGTCCAAGATGTCTCCAAGCGACACAGAAATACTATGTCGCACCGCCCAGGCCAGTCGTTACCACACTTATCACGCAGTCACGGCAGCCGTCTCCGGCTCACAAACCAACGATATCTATCTGACTACCTGAGCCGGGGCAGCCAGCACTCTGCCACCTTCTCATGGTTCGGGTCACGCAGTGAGTTCCACGACCTCTGCACAGTGGGGGACCACCGCTGCCCGCCGCCGCTCTCCAGCCTGCAGTTCCGTGTTCATTACCTGGGTATTCCCAATGGGTATGACTACCTCGCCGTGGCTACCAACTGCCTCGCTGTTTCCCCGTCTTCCACTCTGCTGGGGCATCCGTGCTGGCTTGCTCAGGTCCAAGTGAAATCGCCCGCCATCTGCTGACTGTCTGCTCCAAGTACACTGCTCTACGTGTGTAACTGTTATTGAAGTGTTTTGGCAACAGATTCGCTCCCTATATTGCCTGCACCTCCAATCATATCCGGCAAGAAGCAGCTCGCCCGCACGTTCCTGGCACACTTCGTTACACTTGGTGTAGGAAGAAATGTTGAAGGCTGTTATTGTGGATCACCGACGAGCAGAGATGAAGAGGAGGGTGCAGCAGTGGCAGTCAGCACAAAAAGGCCAGTATATGGCAACTTTAATATTTTAGGGCCTGTCAGATGGTGTTTTGTTTCTTTTTCTTTCTTTCTTTCTTATCTGTTTGTTTTTTTCTACACATGTGGGTAGTAGTAAGCAAAACGTATGTCATTGAAAAAGTGGCAACCCATGAAGCGATTCAGCATTTGCTGGTTAAAAAAACTGGAGCTAGAGCTAATAACGAGGCTTTACATAAGCCAATAAATGGTTCAAGGCGTGAGAGAAGGGCAGGGTCGATCTCTAGCGTGTCTCCAGCCATCGTTGATGCTGGTACTACCCTATTTTCGGGTAAATCTGAAAAAAAATCTTATTGTCGTTTTTGATAGTTCGCATATAGTCGGGAAATTAACGAACTGTAGCAGCGAGCATTTGTTAAGTGCGGCCCCCTTTGAAATTAGTAGGGCATGCTAGAGCATATGCAACGTGCAATGAGAAGTCGCGGGATGCTCAGTCATTCACTGACTATCAGGAAGGATTAGTAGTTCGCTGCAGAAGAAATAATACTGTAATGACCCGAGACCAGCTTAATGGTATACGTCAAGAACAGGGGAAACTGGTAGAAAGTTCTGTAGACCGTACCGGGATAATCAATACTGATACATTATAATCGACGGATGATGGTTGCGCTAATAAAACCATTCTTCAGGATTCGCAACAATGGGCGCGTCATACGTTTTCGCGGGAAGTACCGGCTGACATGTCACGAAAAGTGCGCATGGTTATCCCGAATACCCTGGACGAAGCAGGAGTAACTGCAGCAGCTTTGTCTGAAATTAACTCACTGACTTGGCCGAAGGAGAAACGAGTAGTTTTTAATAAACAGGTCATTTGTTACAGATGTGGCTCTCCGGGTCACATTCAGCGGTTCTGTAGGAAGCCACAGTGTCAAAGGGGTAAACATTCGACTACGCTCGCAGGTGCGTAGAAGGCCTAATCACGGTAACGCTCGTGCCCCTACATTAATCGGGACAGGAGGAAGTGTGGCCACTACACAACTCTTTCCGTAAGTGTGATATCAGGACGCCCTGTGCGAAATCAGTGGCACGCATCTGGCTAACCGGATGTGTAAGAGGAAGGTTGTGCAAGTTATTGTTGGATGCAGGATTACAGGTATCCACGGCTAGCCAGAGTGTATCTGGTGTCGTAAATTTTAACCCACCACATTTAAGACTAATTGGTTTGGTTGGTAACATAGATAACTCGGTTAATTCGACATTGTAGGATTTCGGAGTGAGGTGGATGCACTTCCAGGTGCATATGGACGTTCGTCCTAGCGTAGCCAAAAGCTATAACGTCATTCTTGGGCTAGACTTCCTTCTTAAACGTCACACCAAAGTCGATCTACAACAGCGCTAGTGGAGCTCGATGGGATATTGTCCCGTCTCAAATTTACTGCTAAAAGAACCGAACTGTCTCACTGAACACCGAAGTTATCACGGAAGCAAATTAAAATGCGCACATAGTCTGTGAGACTCGACTAGCCTGATATAATACCGAAAGCTACAGGATGTCTACTCTGGGTAAACCTAAGAGCTGACCTGCTAATTAATACTTTATGTGTGCACTAGAGCCCTTACCAGAGAACTACAAACTGGATCAGGAGAAATGTTTCTTACGCCATACTTCATCTTTTGTGCAGGAAATTACAGAACACGAGCAATGCTCGTCAGCGTAGACAACCTTCCGAAGAGGTGAGGCTTTCAGGAGGTCCATTCATAGCTAACTTAAAACTGCTGGGAGAAGATGAGCTGAAGAGAGATATTAGAATACAGGAAGCCGGCTCAGTCCGGCTATTTAACGGAACTTAGGGGAAAGGTATTGCAAAAGAAAAGATTTGACAGAGTGGACATGGAGAGAATATTGGAGTATAGCACAGAATTCTCACTGGGAACGAGCCACATGTATACAAAAAACCGAATCGAGTCCATCCCCATCTGAAACCAGTGATGGGGAAATTTACTGATCAACATCTGCAGGACCGAATTACAGAAAAAGCGCCAGTTCCTGGTTAGCACCTGGCGTCATCTGTCCAAGAAGTCCAAGCTAGTAAGGAGACTTACAGTTTCTGCTGTGGCTATGCGAAACGATTTGACAGTTTTTTTTTTTTTTCGTTTCCAGTCATCCACTGTCCACTTACCATTGACAAAAGAAGCTCTTTTTTTTTTTTTTTTTTTTTTTTTTTTTTTTTTTTTTTTTTTTTTTTTTTGCGGGTTGGACGGCCTGATCCCAGGAAGCAGTCGATGCAGCGGAAGGAGTACAGAACGGTAATCGGATGTTTGCGGCCCGAGTCGCTATGCAGAAAAATTGCTTATTTTTTCTTATAGTTTTTACGTGACTTATACTGTAAATAAACAGAAATAATGCTCAATATCATCTACGTATTAATATTTTCATAAAAGATATGGAAAGAAAAGGCAAAAGAAAATTTGGGACTGCAAATAAATTTCCAGGATAAAATTGTAAGGCGCACACAAGAACGTATATCATATGAGATACTTTTATTAATTTTCTCGGCGTCTTTACCAGGAGCTTTTTGTTGGTGTGTAGCTGCCACGCGTTGCTCGAAGGTCAATATTAAACTAACAGAATACAAATTCCTGTATGCTTTAATTACACTATCTTGTTGGGAAGTTATTTGAAGAATCCTCGTAGACGGTGTAATTACAATGATTTCTTGGAAACTGATTGGCAATCCAAAATTTCCCTTTGCTTTTACCTTTCCATGCCCTTTATGAAAGAATTAATTCAGCATTAATTAGGTTTATTCGAGGTATAAGCAACGTAAAATCTGAAAGTAAAAGATTTTTTTTAAAAACTGTGAGAGGGAATCGACCCCACGACCTTTGCATAACCAGCCAGTAACTTTTTCGTTGCGCCAACTGCTACCTGCAAACTCTGCTCACATAAATGGCTCATACCTCACCATATTCGCTTTTTTTTCGAAACGCTAAGCTATCTGGAGCTCCCACTTCTGTTACTTTCATTTCTGGCCATGCCCTGCATATACCATAATTTGGATGAAATCGGTGCTATAGAGAAGTCCTGGTTCCCTTCGTAGTTCATAAATCTAACTTTATATACGAGTACGTTCTCATGTACGTCTTACAGTTCCTTCCTGAAAACTTACTTACAATTCCAAATTTTCCTTGATTCTCCTTTTCTTGCTGGATATGAAAATTTTAATAAATACAATATCCTGATCGTTACTTCGATTCACCTGCAGTGTAAGTAACGTAAAAATTGAAAATAAGTAATTAAAAACATGTTTCTGCATAGAGACTCGATCCCATGACCTTCGGATTACCGTTATATACTCTTTCTGCTACCGTTGCCGCTTTATGGGAACAACTCTAACACAAATGGCTCATTCTTCGACTGACCCGTGCTAAAGATGATACTATATTCTAAACGCTTGGCCATCTAGAGCTCACACTTCCGCAACTTTCATTTGGGACCATTCTAGCATATACTATCAATCTGTACGAAATCTGTAATGATAAGTAAGTTTAGTCCCCTTGAAATATCAGTCATGCCACACACAGTCGATCAAAGGCCTCTAACAGATATGGCATAGAAGGTACTGCATTTTTATAATTACACTGACGGTGGCCCCAACGCGGTGGTGTGGGCTGTATACATCTCAGGCCGCTGAAACATAGTAGAGACGTTCATTAATCGGTGCGATCGTGAAGTAAGCCGAAAAAAATAATAGTTCCACTTATTTTCATCAGATGAAAATATGGCGCTATAAGCAGTCATAATTTGAAATGTTTTGACGTTAAGATGTTGCTTGTCGCTTGGCGACGTGTGTTCAATTATTTTCTGAAGCGACTGTTGGTATAAAAGGTTAAGAAGTTTGAAGTTTTCTATAGGAAACGCTATGGCTACTGAGAAGGAAGACCATGCACTGCTGGTAAAGTTGTTTTGCCACTATGGCAGCAATAGCAGCGCCGCATTGCGGCAATGTTTCCTATAGAAACAGCAGCGAAGAGGCCCATGCCAATACATGAGCTAAAGAATGTGTATAAGAAATTTGGAGAGACAGGTGTATTGGGTGGTGCAGCAGGGAGAGGGAGGTGGCCTATTCCCACGGCAGTTGTTGTTGAAGTTCCTGCAGCTACAGCCAACCACGCAGAACATGCCTCAAATTCTGCAGCCAGTGCTCGAGGAGTGTCATGGGAATTGTCTCTCCCCTGGGTAACAGTTCAAAAGATTTTGCGGTGCATTTTGCATTGTTATCCCCATAAAATTTAGAATGTACACCAAATGAAGTCCCACGATGGGCTACAACTCTGTGACTTTGCCCTTCGTTTTTTCGCAAACATAAAAATGTATGACATGTGGTCAGGAAATATTCTTTGGATGGACAAGACACATTTTACTCTGCACAGTGCCGTGAATGCACAGAGCTGTCGCATATAGGGTTCTCCTTTGCCACATGTTGTGCAGAAACATCCACTGCACTCAGCTTATGTGACTGTGTGGTGTGGTTTCACAAACTTCTTCATTCTCAGTCCGTTTTTCTTCGAGGAGATATCACCTCGCCTGTTAGATGTACAGTGTCATGTGCACGTTATAAGGACCTCCTTGTGCAGCACATGATTCCAGCATTACAGGAATATATCTGTGTCCACACCACTATTCTCATGAAAGATGATGCGACACAAACCGTCGCTTGCTAGGTAAGAGATCTGCTTCGAGAAACCTCTGGTAACGACTGCATCTGCTATAGGAAATTTCAAATCTGGTTACGAGGACATCTGAAAGATCGTGCCTGTCAGGCATGTATATGGAATTTTCCTTATCTGAAGGATAACACATAATGCCAAATCACTCTGAATGCACCGGATATGCTGCAAGGAACTGCCGACCATACCGTTTTACGAACTCAGTATGTTGGTGAGTCATGAGACCATATTGAACACATATTGTAACTTGTGATCATATACTAACAAACGTGTAAGAACCGCCTTTATCGTATGTTTCATCGTTCATCCCCTTATCCTTCATCCACACCACATTCTGACTGCTTACAGCGCCATATTTTCACCTGGTAGCAGAAAGTGGAACTATTATTTTTTCAACATACTCCATGAGCACACTGATTAATGCACATACCTATGATGTTTAAATGTCCTGCGATGTATACAGCCCACACTGCAGCACTCGAAACACCGTCAGTTTAATTATAACCACACAGTATTTGGGTAAGCGTGGAAGAATGCTGCGGAACACAGACCGCTAACCCACTTTGCCAGCAGATCGTCAGGCAAGCACAGTTCAGCTCTGACGACAGAGTGATGTACTTGCAGAAAGATGTGGCCACTGCATAGCAGTACCATAAAGTTTGTCAAATAAGGTGATGAGCGGGCTCATACTTTAAACTTAGTAGAGCATGCTGTAAGATGTACCACAGAGTGACACATTGCAGGAAATTTTTGGTGACCATAAAGGTAGCAAGTTGTAGAGCGTTATGTAAAGAATGGCATTCTTTCTGCTCAAAGAGCTGAGATGAATCATTAGCGAATATCATCACAAAGGTTACATGAGATGGATAGACGTTTTCAAATGATTGAAATGGACAGCCGGCCGGCTACAGTCTGGAGCCGAGCGACCGCTACGGTCGCAGGTTCGAATCCTGCCTCGGGCATGGATGTGTGTGATGTCCTTAGGTTAGTTAGGTTTAATTAGTTGTAAGTTCTAGGCGACTGATGACCTCAAGAAGTTAAGTCGCATAGTGCTTAGAGCCATTTGAACCATTTTTTTTTGAAATGGACATTCTTTGTTCTTTTGCGCAAACACCAGCAGAGAATCGATATGCATTAACTGGAATTGATTTGTGAAACTGGTACTACGAATTAGAGGAAGCATTGGAGGATCAGACTAGAACAGCCATTCTCGTCATACACTGAGGTGACAAATGTCATGGGATACCTCCTAATATCGTGTCGGACCTCCTATTGCCCTGCGTCATGCAGCAACTCAAAGTGGCGTGAACTCAACAAGTCGTTGGAAGTCCGCTACAGAAATATTGAGTCATGCCGCTTCGATAGCCATCACTAATTGCGTAAGTGTTGCTAGTGCAAGATTTTGAGGACGAACTGATCTCTCGATTATGTTCCATAAATGTTCGATGAGATTCATGTCGGATGATATGAGTGGCCCAATCATTCGTTCGAATTGTCCAGAATATTCTTCAAACCAATTGCGAACAACTGTGGCCCAGTGACATGGCGCATTGTCATCCATAAAAACTCGGTCGTTGTTTGGGAACATGAAGTCCATGAATGGCTGCAAATGGCCTCCAAGCAGCCGATCATAACTATTTACAGGCAATGATCAGTTTAGTTGGACCAGAGTACCCAGCCCATTCCATGTAGACAGCCTACACCATTATGGAGTTACCACCAGCTTGCACACTCCCTTCTTAACATCTTGTGTCCATGGCTTCGTGGGGTCTGTGCCACACTCGAACCTTACCATCAGTTTTTACCAACTGAAATCTTGACTCATCCAACCAGCACAGGTTTTCCAGTCGTCCATGGTCCAACCGATGTGGTCATTAGCCCAGGAGAGGTGCTGCAGGCGATTTCGTGCTGTTAGAACAGGCACTCACGCAGGTCGTCTGCTGGCAAAGCCCATTAACGCCAGATTTCGCCGCACTGTCCTAACAGATATGTTCGTCGTACGTCCCACATCGATTTCTTCGGTTATTTCACGCCGTGTTGCTTGTATGCTAGCACTAACAACTCTACACAAACGCTACAGCTCTCGATCGTTAAGTGAAAGCCGTCGGCCACTGCGTTGTCCGTGGTGAGAGGTAATGCCTGAAATTTAATATTCTCAGCGCACTCTTGACACTCTGGATCACGGAATACTGATTTCTGTAACTATTTTCAAAATGGACTGCCCCATGCGTCTAACTCCAACTACCATTCCTTGTTCAGAGTCGGTTAACTCCCGTCATGCAGCTATTATCACGTCCGAAATCTTTTCACATGACTCGCCAGAGTAGAAATAAAAGCTCTGGTAATGCAGTTCCCTTTCATACCTGGTGTAGTGGGACTACCACCATCTGTATATGTGCATATCACTATACGATAACTTCTGTCTCGTCATTGTATCATATCAATATGCAGGAAACGTGACAGAGGCTATGGTTAACTATTGGGTGTTGAAATTTGAGACACCAGAGACTATAATAACTGACCAAGGCACCAACTTCATGTCTGAGTTATTGCAGCAATTATGCCGACTATTACGCATAAAAAAGTTAGGAACTAGTGCTTTACACCTGCAATCAAGTGGCAAAATTGAAACACCACGCAGAACAGTGACAAAAATGGTAAATTATTATGTTAACATTAGCTACAATGACTGGGACGCTCTACTAGCATATACCGTAGCAGCATACAATTTGCAAATCCATGAAAATCAGGGCTTTTTGCCTTTTGATGTTTTTTTTTTTTGGGGGGGGGGGGGGTAAAAAAAGCCTTCCCTTTTGGAATTAGGCAAACTTAAACTAGGAGAGGACATATCCGATTTCGAAATTGGGCTCACAGGTTAAAAAGAATCTAGCATCAGGTTAAAAAGGTGAATAAAAAGGCACTAGAATAGCAAGAAGACACCCTCAACATAGAAGCGAAATTGCCTAAGTACCACGACAGCCAGTGGCTTATGCTATGTTATCCTCACGTGCCAGAAAGAAAGATGAAGAAATTCATTTCGCGTTAGCAAGGACCTTATCGCGTAGTAGGGATGATTTCTCCTCTTAACGCCGAGTTACAGCTTCATACGTGAAGCACATTTGTCATTGTAGAAGGAATTCGTCAATTTCAGGAACAGGAAGCACTGCCTCAATTGCCGGCAGCTCCTTCGCGAGGTGAAAGAGAAGTGGTTGGAGAAAATAAGAGAAAGAAAGCTTAAAGTAAGTCACTAAATCAGGGTGTACCTACAGTTATTCCAACACATTCATACGCTTTGAGATCACGAGGTGGCCTTTCAAGATAATTTTTTGTGTTTTCCTATTAGTTATTAGTGATACTTGGGAGTATAATTATGGTTACACTCACGTTTCATTTAGTTTTATGGAAGAGGTTCACTAGTGAGCGGCAAGAAAACATTTTTGTTTAGGTAATGGGTTATAAGAAGTTTCAGATGAAAGTTTATTTGCAAAGTTAGTAGACCCTTTGCTTGTCTAATTCCGTTCAGAAGGAAAAAAATTTATGCCACACGTTGCAGTACGTTTATTGTTTCGTCAAAAACGTAGTTGTTAAATACTTTGTTGTGCAGACTCACAAGAAGTAGGATGGTAGTAAATGACAATGAGTGATTATATGTGTTATACCCTTTGGTGTTTCACTTATTGTTTAAGATCCTTTGCAGTGGATGTTTGTTAGGTCACTTTAGTATTTTACGATGATGGGGGATTAGAGGGAACATTACTCTCCACCGCGATTTTACTGCTGTGCCGAAATTGGCAATTCACTGTCTGTCCACAAGATCGATAAGTATAGTCCTTGAGTCATGTGAGTACACCCTGTTTTGCTCCGAGAAGCCTGAGACCGAGTGCCCCAGGGAGGTCACTACAAGTGAATCCGAATTCTTTCAAAAGATAGAGTCAAACTAGCTATTCTCAGTACCAAAACTCGTAGTTGTCATTTGCACCTGCTTCGAACAAGGTCATTTCGGAAGCCCACACTGAGCAGAACTGCAGCGTCAGAGAGTGTGAATAAATGGTACCTGATTCTCCGTCTCAGGACCTTCTTCCGGTCACCCACCATCACATGAGCCACAACTCTAAAAACCAAATACTTGTTAATCTACCTGCCAGACATGCCCTTCGAAATCCCGCCCACGGAAAATCTCACCTACTACGAAAAAAACCATAGGAACTAGGAAATGAGCTGCCTGTGTAATTCCTATGGTAAAAAGTATTGTGTACTGCCACATCAGACGTAGAGTGGCCGAAATCCCATCCTCATCTTCCTTTAACATGTAGGCCCATAGCAGTCCTGTCAGTACCAGTGACTCGACCTCAGTGAATGAAACAAAGCAGTGAAAGAAACAAGGGACCCCGAGACTCCGTGTTTTAATGTGTTACAAGAAGGAGATACTGCGTATAATGTAATATAAGAGAGGAATAAGGAAACACAAAGGCGAAAAGTTATGTAAGGAGTGTGGCCGCGCGGGATGAGCCGAGCGGTCTTAAACGTTGCAGTCATGGACTGTGCGGCTGGTCCCGGCGGAGGTCGAGTCCTCCCTCGGGCATGGGTGTGTGTGTTTGTCCTTAGGATAATTTCGGTTAAGTAGTGTGTAAGCTTAGGGACTGATGACCTTAGCAGTTAAGTCCCATAAGATTTCACACACTTTTATTTATCTTCTCAGTGTCACTATCCTGCAGAACAGGGTCAGAGTATGAACATTGCACACTTCCTCCTGCTTGGGCAAATGTAGCAAACCAGGTGGTTCATTTTGTATTTTAGGTGGTCTACGGTGGGTTTGATGGGGCTTCTGGAGGCAACATTAGTTCATGGGTGAGTCCTCAGAGAACGCCAAGAAAAAGTTTTTTTTTACTGTATTTCCACCGTCACCATCGGACCAAACTCCAGCCGAGAATTCCATAACGGCACTGCAAATGGCTGAAATTTTTACGATATACTCCTAATACCCCGTCCTCGAACAAGCTTGAAAATTTTCTTGATATCTTTATTCGTTTCCATAGAGTTACAAAGTTACGCTACTTCCCAGCATGGTATAGCCTGTTGGCCAACTGCTATGACAAAAGGAGCATCTACAGACTGTATCTAAATTTTATACCGATCCTACCGCAGCGTCTCTCTTAAATGATAGGTGACGCAGTGCGTAGTAATGCCTGGGAGTGTTTGCCACTAAATGTGTTTACAAGTTTACACTATACGAAATGCTAATTTTAGTATCTAATATAACCAATGCAAGAAACGCACAGGGACATACTCTATGTAAATCGCCATATGTTCCACTACACTGCTGATTGTGTTCCTGTACGGCAGTTACAGCATTCTAACAGAAAATGCCACTTCCTCCACCCCAACTGTTGCCCACTCTTCAGTTTAGAGACCGACTGTACGATGCATGGGGTGGAACAACATGGTATTGAACATTAACCAGCAGCTGTTTTTTTGCCACAGACATGCATGAGCTCTTTCTAATAGACGTCCCTTAGTTTGGTGATACCGCGTGTCTATAGCGTGTAAATGACATTCCGGTATTACATAGCTGACAGTTGAAAAATGTCAATAAGCCAAACTGAGGGTCTTTAAAAAGAAACTCTACATATCAGAGATTACGAATTACGTAAATTGAAGGAGGAGGGGAGAGGAAGGAAATGAAAGGGAGTATTAATATCAGCTGCATCAGGACTTTGTGCGCCATCAGCGGCGACGAATTAAAATCTGTGGCAAATCGTGATCTTCTGCTCACTAGGCAAAAGCGTTCACCACTGCGCCACTCAGACACAGTGCTTATCGCAACTGCGCGGACCATCTCAGCACGCCTCTCGGCCGACCCACATTCCCACCTAACGCCACTTATCCGCAGTCTCTGTCCATGTCTTCCATGCTCGCTACTTTGAGATTCCTGCATGTCCGAAAGAGAAGATACCAATCATTCATATAAGATATTACGAATCTCTAAAACGTGCTACCTACCGTATAGGCCAGTCAGCGCTTTGTCTCTGTTCCTGAGAAACAAAATTTATTCATATCTTTCTAGAAGACTAGTAGTGTCCCCGAAAAAATACTTAAAGCTATTCATAGCTGTGATAGTTATATAAACTGACAAGAAAAGATCTGCCTGTTACGATATTGCTCTCGGATTTCTGGAATTTACTCACAATCAAGCACCACGATTTTTAGTTTTATGTTAACGTATTAACTGTTAAATCCGTCTACGCATTAGAAACCCTGGTAATGACTCAGTCTCGGCTAAGTTCTCGTAATCACCGGTCGCAGCACTGTTGTGCTTCATCAAATCACCAGGTACTTCTTGTTCTGACCTCTGAGTTGAATGCTCATTATAAAATACTTGATCCGTTTAATGTCAGAAGTAGCACGTTTATGTTTATGTGTTTTACCAGCTTCTGCATTTAATTAATACTGGGCAAAGAGAAAATTTTCATCCTGATTTGCTAAGTAATTGGATGGCATTTTCTTTGCTTAATCTGTTTTTGGTTGCTAAAGGATGGAGTTGATGTCTCTCAGTTTCAAGTACGCGACTCTGTTCTAAAATTATAAATCAGTTTTTTCAGCGAAGAATGGAAAAATAAAATGTCATGTATGAAAAAGTGTCACTCGATGCCATTAAACTAAGTGAACTCAATTCATCGTTATGCTTGTACACCAAATTACAAGCTGACATTGTTAAGTTCTGAAATATCAAGATGTGTACATCGCTACAGAATCATATAACTGAAATACCATTCTTAGATTCGACGAAGAGTTGGAACACATTATCTACTTAGTTCAACTGATGTACGAGTTTTGGATCTTCTATGGCTCGGTAGCACATACTGCAGATTGACCATGACCTTGAAACGGCGAGTGTCGGAGAATCCAACACACATTGACCCTTCAGTCTACTATATCCCTCGGGGGGCTCAGCATTCATTTGCTGGGTACGGGCTTGGCGAACCCGGGTTCCCCGAGCTGAGGACTGGTGAGCGCCACCAGTTCCCTGTCACCGTAACTTCTGGGCTTGCTTCACCGACCACCATGCAACGCGGTGGTGAAATTTTGTGCGTCACTGGAGCTGGGGAACTTGGCTTAACCATCTGGGTCGCGAGAATCGTAAAAATCTCTCTAAAAATCCCCTCAATTCTAAGGTGTTCTGCGCGCTGATGGAATGCATGGACATTGAGGTAGAACATTCGTAGGTTGAGTGATCTCTGGGGATCTTGCCGCTACTCAGTTGCAAGTGGCGCTCTGTCTGGGTGGATATCCGTTCCCTAGCTGCTCGTGGGACGACCATGGAGTGCGGTTCTGGGCGCTACAGTCTGGAACCGAGCGACCGCTACGGTCGCAGGTTTGAATCCTGCCTCGGGCATGGATGTGTGTGATGTCCTTAGGTTAGTTAGGTTTAATCAGTTTTTAGTTCTAGGCGACTGATGACCTCAGAAGTTAAGTCGCATAGTGCTCAGAGCCATTTGAACCATTTGAACGACCATGGAGCTTCCAAAACTGCTCCCACTGGATAGGGTAGGCCACTGGTCAGCATTCTTACCCATCCCAACAAGAAAAGCCGTGAGGGTACCTCTCCTCAGCATACCCCTCAGAAATGCACAGATGTGTCAAAACGTTTTTGTGATCGTTAAAAGGGCCGGGGGCACCTTTGATAAGGCGCCCCATTCTGCAACCATAAAGGTTTGGATTGTATTACGAGTGGTCTGAAGACAATAAAAAGGCTTCGTAATGGTACATTGTTGACTGAAAAGGCCACTTCAGGGCAAGTACAGAAACTTCTGAAAGCAACTGGATTGGGTGAATACCATATTACTGTAAAACCTTAAATTAAAGCCGTTGAGTGGTAACATATGAAGACCTTATAGACGAGGACATCACTGTCTTACAAAGGGGAAAGGGCAGACGACGGCGTTAAGTAAGTTCAAAACGTGAAGACCAGAATGAATGGAAAGCTTGAAATAACATCAACGTCGGACTTGGTGGGTCGCCGAAAGGGGACCACATCCATCGCCATATCGTCAATTGGAGCAATAGATGTTGATTTCATTGCTGTTATTTTTGGCACCGTTACACTGGACGTTGACTTGGTTTTTGTGGTGCCTTACCCTTTTTGGGCTGAAACGCAGGAACGTACCCGAATGAGTGTAACAGTCGTTGCCGGTGGAGCATTTGCTGTAAGGGGCAATGGCTGCATATTGTCAGTCTGAAAATTTCGTGTAACTGAGTCACAGGAAAGCGCCAGGTTACTAGAGCCTGTCTGTTGGCATGTGCAGGAACAGGATCAAATGTTGGTAGCGGCAGTTGCCACTTCCGCTTGTGTCGTCACACAAACTTTGGTTATGGGGCCACTTCACAGCTGATACAAATGAAGTAATTAATGATGGGGGCTGCATGGTTTAAAAGAGCTTCTTCGCTTCTTATGATGTGTAATTTTAAGTTCTTGATTTTTTTTTTCGTCCCAATAGGTGAGGCACTCCCTACTCTAGACTGGATGTGAGTTAGAGTAATTAACACACGCTAGCAGAGAAGTATATTCCACGCCTGGTTCATGACCTCCTTGACCACAGTTGCCCAAGCAGAATGACCATTACACGCACCGGTAGTGTGACCGAATCTTTGACACCTGAAACACCGCATTGGATTTCGAAAAAAAAGGTGAGTTGTTAAGTATAAGAAACCGGCCTTGCTGTGTTCGTGTGGATGATTAAAGTTCCTCACACAGACCAGACCAGTGTTCGTGTGTCTTTAGAAAACACACTTTAAAGATTCCAATATACCGAAAAGGTGACCTTCATGCCGACAGAGCTCAGGGAGGAGTGGCAGTATTCGTCCATGACACACTTTATTCCTCACCTGTAACCCTAATCACTACACGCAGTTGCTGTCACGTGCATTTTGTGTCCTTTCAGGTAATCTTATGGTCCCTTTACCCTCCGCTACAGGAACCCGTGGACGGCGAGGCACTTTCCGAGCTGATCAACCAGCTTCCACCACCATTTGTCCTCTTAGGGGATTTTAATGCCCAAAATACTTTATGGGGTAGTATCTCAAACTGCCCAAGGGGCCGAGTGGTTGAAAGTGTATTACAATCTGATGCCATGTGTCTCCTGAATACGGGTGCAATGACACATTTCTTCACAGCAACGGGGACAACCCCACTGATTTGACAGGTTGCTCTCCTGCTCTCGCAGACTCTGTCGGATGGGAGGTGGCAGTCGATCTCTACGCCAGTGACCACTTTCATATTAGTGTCCGCCTTTTACAAAGAACGGAGCCAGAGGGAAAAACCACACAAGTGGATACTATCCGAGACGAAATGGACGCTTTATAGCCAGCTGGCTGTGTTTGAGCGCAGTGACGGCGTCCACGACTGGGTGGGTCACATTACCGATGTAATCAACTCTGCCGCTGATGCATCTATTCTAAATCGTTAGGCCGTCACAGAAAGAACGATCAGTGTGGTTGCGCTATTCGGGACAGGCGGACAGTGCTGCGCAGGTCCAAGCATAGTCCAACAGCAGAGAATCTTCAACCCTTTCTGTTATCGAGAGCAAAAGCCCAACGGACAGTGAAGGAGAGCAAGAAGCAATCATGGCAATGGAGTCCTGAAAGTAACGCCCGCAGATATCACTCACACCATGCCGCGATCGTCCGTGAGTACGGTTCCAGGTTTCCCACGCCTGTCGCGAAGTTTCGCCACCAACAATGACGAGGCCTATAACTTCCCGTTCTCCATATGGGAATTGGCCACAACATCAACCACTTCTCGCGAAACCAAAAAAAATGTTCAAATGTGTGTGAAATCTTATGGGACTTAACTGCTAAGGTCATCAGTCCCTAAGCTTACACACTACTTAACCTAAATTATCCTAAGGACAAATAAACACACATGCCCGAGGGAGGATTCGAACCTCCGCCGGGACCAGCCGCACAGTCCATGACTGCAGCGTTTAAGACCGCTCGGCTAATCCCGTGCGGCTCTCGCGAAACCGCCCCTGGGCCAGACTTGATACATTACGGTATGCTACGGCACCTTAATCCTGGATCTAAAGACATCTTACTTGCTTTCTTTAATAAGATATGGAGCGATGGAGAAGATCCTGCCTCTTGGAAGGAATTTGTAAGTATTCTCATTCTTACATCAGGGAAGGATCACACACTCTCAGACAGCTAACAGAGTGTCACTCTTGCCAACTGTGTAGGAAAGAGGCTAGAGCGGATGGTCAATTCCCAACTATTTTTGACCCTGGAAGCTCGAAATCTCCTCAGTCGTGTCCAATGTGGGTTTAGAAGATATCGTTCCACTCTTGATAACCTCGCCCTACTGAAGGCAGCTATACAGGAGGCATTCCTACGAAAGCAGCCTTTAATATAATTTTTGACACTGAAAAGGCATACGACACTACGTGAAGACACACTATGTACTTTCTCAACTACATGAATCGGGGTTTCGTGGCCTCCTCCCCATTTTTCTGCGGTCCTTGGTGTCCCACAGAGGAGTGTTTTAAGCGTGACTTTCTTCGCCATATCAGTCAGTGGCATATCGTCTGCGGGAAGGAGTCCTGTGCAGCGCTCATTGTTTGTGTATGAAGTTCCTGTTTAATGTTTCATTTCTAGCCCCACATCTTCCGCTTGTCAGTTACAGTTGACACTCGATACTTACTGTTTTCTCTGGGAAAAAATTAAATTTTTCCCCAGAGAAAACAGTACTTGTCGATTTTAATCGTGATCGTTCTCTTTTTACACCTCCGGAATTAAGGATGTGGGATACTATTTTACATTTTAAGGTGAAGGTGCGGTTTTTAGGTGTCTTATTTGGTAGCAGACGTACTTACCTGCCAGACTGGAGCGCCTAGAAGCGCTCGGCCACTCTGGCCGGCGGCTAAATAGGCGCTCAAGCTTCTGTCGTTTCTGACTTCGCAGGCTTTATCTACGACTATTAATATCTGTGAAGTCATGGAACGACTCCATTGGCCGACCGAGGTGGCCGAGCGGTTCTAGGCGCTACAGTCTGGAATCGCGCAATCGAAACGGTCGCAGGTTCGAATCCTGCCTCGGGCATGGATGTGTTTGATGTCCTTAGGTTAGTTAGGCTTAAGTAGTTCTAAGTTCTAGGGGGACTGATGACCTCAGAAGTTAAGTCCCATAGTGCTGAGAGACATTTGAACCATTTGAACGACTCCATTGCACTCGTCCACGAGGGACGAAACCCTTCGGTATACGGAAAAGTAGCATTTATTGGATCTTCGAGTGTCTACGACAAACATACAAAGGGTGGGTTGGTGCAGAGCTTTGCCCTGGCTCCTGGCTGTTATTGAAACCTATAATAACTTTAGATTCGACAGAGTGCAACAAATTGATCACTCGAGACTACGTTTTTAGAATAAATTTATTACTATTTTAATTGAGTACCAGGACTGTAACGTAACACATACAGATGGGTCCAAGCAGGGGTATGCTATCGGTTGTTCTGTCATTTTTCCTGCCTCTGTCTTCAGGTTCCGTCTGCCTAGTGAGTTTACTATCTTTGACGACGAAATCTGTGCGATTCTTAAAGCTGTGGATCAAATGAAACCTGAACGTGAATCCAAATTCCTCTTATGCTCTGACTCGCTTAGTGCGCTGCAGACCACCCTGTATATGTGTCCAGCAGATAGAACTGTCCAGAACGTCCACTACGCCATCCCTGCACTTGTAAAGACGAAGAAAGGAGGTCTCATTCTGCTGGGTACGATGACACATGGGTATCCATGGGAATGAGTAAGCCGATACCGCGGCCAAGGAGGCATGTACCCTTCCCAACGTAATCGACAGCCTGTCACTCTGCTCGCAGCGCTGTCATTGCTAGGAAGATCTGTCATGCGTCTTTGGGACGAAGAGAGGCTGGGAGTGACGGGAAGTAAGTTGCGATCAGTAGAAGAGACTGTGAGGCCAGTGTGCACCTCCTTCTAGCCAGTTACAGTTGATGAAGTCTGTTTAACGCGACTTCGAATAGCCCCTGACCCATGACTTCCTTCTGAGACGCAAAGAACGACCTTTTTGTGGTGCATGTGGTGTGCTGATTACAATTCCCCATATTTTAACCGAATGTATTTTATTTAATGACGAGAGGATACAAGCTGGTTTACCGACAAATCTGCCCTCAATTTTAGGTGAGAATGAGCTGAATGTAGCATTTACGATTTTGTGTTATGCCTTCCTTCTACCTCGTCGATCGAAGCTTGGCTCATACAGTTATTATTTTCATGATCCGCCTGTCTTGTTTCCTGAACGTCCCTCTAAGTGGCTGTCCAGATCTCATATTGTTTTTAATGGCGGGCCTTGACCCGCTTGCTCCATTGTACGGTTCAGGGGAGTCGTGAGTGTTCCTGTAAGAGAGAGTACAAGGGAGCGAATGTGGTCTTACATTGTATTTTAGGCTATACTCCTTTTGTGTGCTCTAGCCCCATTCGTCTCACACAGTCGGCGTACAGGCGCAGAGAACCGTGTTGTTGACGACACTAAAGATGCATCAATGATGACAACAACTTCAGTCTACATGCAGCCCTCATGAGTGCCGCGGTTTACCTCGTGGTCGGTACATCCCGCAAATAGCAGACGGATGTCGTCTGCACAAATCTGCCTACACCGACACGCTACCTACTCATGAAATCAGCCCGCCTGAGTCCATTTGTCAAACCCGCACGCTTTAGACGCGAGTGCCATTTCACAGTGAACAAGAACAGACTAGGAATTAGAAGAGCTAGGACTAAATTTTCAGTCGGTTCTAAGAATTTTCACCTGTGTAGGTGTATAGGTATCATGACAAGCTGCATTGTAATTAATGGTCCATTACGTATTGTAGCTCCTTTTATAGCTGTCTGGTAATGTCAGTTTAGAGGTTGAAGGAAGGCGACGGCATACAACACCTCCCATAGGACCACGCTCAGTGAAGCAATGCGGTGTTCAAACTAGTCTTTGGGTTGAAGACTAATTTATCTCGAAGAGAAACTTTTTCCTCTACCCACATATTTATCATAAAACTAGCTTAGTATCCTGCATTGCCTGGGTAGATATTTATTCCAATCTTCTATCACTCCATCTCCTCCTTCCCATTTCCTCTGTCTGTCCCCTCCATCCCCCCTTCTCTGTCCATTTTCTCCACCCCTCTCTCTGTCCACCTCGGCCATCCTCACCCTCTGTTCATCCATTCCTGCCCCTCTCTCTGTCATTTATTCCTACCCCTCACTCTCCATCCATCTGCCCCCTCTCTATACATGTAGGGGAGAGTGGGGGAAATACACGCACCTAAGGAAAAATCGATGTGAACCATTCGTTACGTCATTAAAACCTACGAAAATAAGTACATACCATACACTGGACATTTCTCCACATATTCCAATCGTCTGTAAATTGTTATATACAGTACCTTAATTTTGAACATTAAAATAAAAAAGTGCAAATGCGTGGTATTCCCCACACCTGGGGGTAATGACACGCAAAGTACTGGTAATAACACGTAAAACAAACTGACCATAAAAATGTACAATAATTGCTATTTTTATTTGCTTATTAATTACTACAAATAGTAAACAGTATATTTAAGAACGAAATAATGTAATTCTACAAATATCTCTTATAATTTTCGTTTTTTACATTTTTATTGATGTGAAAAGAGTTCATTTTCTCATACAGCAAAGATCGCACTTGTAACCTTTTGGAGTGTTCCAGCCACTACATTCTTCATGACTCCATCTGCTACAATAAATACATCGGTACCATAGTTCTCCATCTTTCCCAAACTCTCCACAAACTAAACAGACATCTTCTGAAATCGCCAATGGATCAATATCATCCATTTCATCGTCATCACAAATGTTCTGCAAGTCCAGATTTAGGTCATCCTCGCTGCTATTCTCACTTTCTTGGTGGTGTTTCTTCTTATATAATGTCTGTTTCTTCTTTGAGAGTTTTTTAAGTTACAGATTTCTGCATTTATCTGCTTTACCCTTAAGATTTCTTTTTTTGTTTCCTTCAGCTTTCTTTTTCATGGCTTCTTTTCGTTTCTTTATTGATAACTCCGTTAGCAGTTTATTCTTCTCTGGAGTTGCTGCAAGGATAACTGACTTTCCCTTCGGCTTTCCCTTGGCTTGTTTCGTCTTAGGAAGAACTTGTTTTTGTTTTGGAACAGGAGATATGTCAAATACACTAACGTGCTTGACACATGCACTTTTAGTTGATGTTGTTGTGACCTCTTCTAGGCCTACTAGAAGTGGAACATCTTCTGCTAAAGATCCAGGAATCTGTTCTTGACTCCTTTTGGGGATATGCGGCTCGTTTGTAGATGCAATCACTTCATTTCCATTTGTTGCATTCGGAACCTCTTCATCTTCAAGGACAACATCTCTGAAGATCTCACATTGTTGTAAGTCGTCATGCTGAAATTTGTTTGGATTGAAAGGGCAAATCCCACATGCCTTAAACCCTGACTGCCCTTTGTCCATGGTAGCGACCTTAATATATACCTTATCAAAAAGTTCTGCTAACTCATATCGTGTAATTTTTTGTTACACCTGTGACTTTATATACATGTCACATTCACGATTGAAGGCTGATTTCAAAGAGGAAAAGAATGTTACATCTAGTGGTTGAAGCTTGTGAGAAGTGTGTGGAGGTATGGTTACCATGATAATAGAATGTTTTTTACAAAATTCAAAAATATCAAGTGAAATGTGGCTGCTGTGATTATCTAAAATCAGCAGCACAGGGTCATCAATAGTTGATTTTACATTGTTCTGAAAATGTTGGATCCATTCGAAAAATAATGACTCATTGGACCAGCCATTGACGGAACAACCATATATTGCTCCAACTGGTCCACCTTTACTTAAGAGATTTGACATCCTCTTCCTGGGGAATGTAGGGGGATGTAGGTACCAGCAGCACTGAAACAACATATCACAGTCACGTTGTTCCCCCTTTCCAAAGACGTGGCCCCACCTATTTGTTTAACACCTTTAGGAGCCAAAATTCTGTCAGGCTTTTGTACAGTATTTATGACCGTTTCATCGACGTTGAACACTCGCCCCTCTTTAAATTTATATTTTTCAAAGACACATTCTAAATTTTTAAAATATGCATTAACCTCTTCTTCATTAAATGCCTGTATTCTGTTAATGCTAGTTGCTTTAGGTTTTCTCATGCTAATACTTGGGTTTCTTTTTAAAAATAAAGCTAGCCAATCCTTTCCAGCTAACCTAGATGACTTATCAAAATTGTTTGCAATGTTGTTAGCCTCTACATACTCAAATGCAATCTTTCGCAGCTGGATGCATGTAATGCAATAGAACAGCTTGGCCATTGTAATAATAAGATCCCTAATCTCAATTTCCTGTTCTGTCGAAAATGTTGGGTTTCTTCCAAGTTTTGGACCCTCGGTATTTTTAACCTTCATTCTCGTTCGCAGTGTAGCTTCATGAATCCCGAAAGCTCTTGATACTTCTCTTATTTTTCTTCCAGATTTGATGGCGTCAAGATCCTTACAAAGTTCCTCTTGCGTCCATTTTGCTTTCTGGGTTTTTCTTTTATAATATCTACCCATCTGAAATTTTTTAAAAAAACCTCGTTAGTATTGAAAATATAACCTGGAAGGGGGAATACCACGCACTTCAACAGCTGCGTGGCATTACCCCACCGTAAGTTCGATGACTAACCTAAGCATAACTCGGCACCTAATTCAAATAGCAGGACAAATCTAAAATAAAATTAAAGGTTTCATCTAGGGTTAGTAGTTGATACGCAAGAATTACATTAAAGCAACTTATAGTAGCACTTACCTTGCAAAATACAGCTGACCAAAATTACATCAGACACGCCGAAAATAAACAGTACTTCACTGCTCCAACAATGGCACTGGAAAATGGCTGGCGTAAGCTGCATAGTAGTTGTTACTCCTGCCGGCAAGGTGTAGCACCAACTGGGAACAGCTTGTGATATTTAAACTGCATAAATCAGCCTGCGTGGGATTACCCACATGCGTGTAATTCCCCCACCTTCCCCTATTCCTCCCTCCTGCTGTGCCTATCCGCTCCTTCTCCCTCTGCCCATATCCTCTTCCTAAAATCTAATTCCATTTCCTTCTCCCCCAACTCTCTGTCCATCTCCTCCTGCCCCTCTCTCTGCCCATCTCCTGCTCCTCTTCTGCCTGTCAATCTCCTCCTCCCCACTTTCACTATCCGTCTCCTCCTCCCTCCTCTCTCTGTTCAACTCCATCTCTTCCCTGTCCATTTCCTCCTCCCCCTTTCGGCCCACCCCCCACTCCCTCTGCACATCTCCTCCTTCCCCTATCTGTGTCCATCTCCTCCTCTTTCCTATCCTCCTCTGTCCATCTCCTCCTCTTACCTCTCTCTGTTTATTTCCTCATCCTCCGCCTCCTCCCTCTGTCCACCCTCTCTTCCCCCCTATATGTGTCAATCTTCCCCCCTCTGTCTGTCCAACTCTTCCTCCCCTCTTCTCTCTCCATGTTTTGACCCAAACTCAAATAGGCGGCTGGTGGTTCCTACCCCATAGCATTTCTTTTCATATCGTAGCTAATATGTGTACCCAATTTTGCTGAAATCGTTCCAGGGATTTAGGGTGAACTTTTTACTGTGGCTTTGCCTATTTACAGCGTATGTCAAATGTATGTCACATATATATTTCACACGTATTTGTACACATTTTTCACCTGCCTCTCTAGTGAATTTCGCCCTGCAGTTTCATTTTCACGCAGAGCAATGTTTATGACGTCGTGTCTCCTAAAGCATGGGTCGTAAAAAGATATAATTCTGCTGGTGTATGTTAACACTGTCCGCAAAGTGTTTCGCGAATACATTTAACAGTGGTGAAGGAGCAAATCAAAACGTCATGCTTCATGTGGCAGTTTTACGGCGTGAACAGCAAAAATGTAGTAAACGATAAACTTTTTTTTCCTTTCATTATTATGTGGTGCTGTCAGTGAGAAAAGTATCAGATTACGTGTGAAGTTGGTTGCAAGTCACTAAGTGCTCCCATTCTCAAATACTGGTCGAATAAAACATGGGTATTCACACATTGTGGGTTAGACTGCTTCCCCCCCCCCCCCCCCCCCCCCCGCATCCGCAACAATTCTTTCCAGACAGTAGGTGATATGTGCACCAAGTCTACTTGAAATCGGTACAGTGATTTAGAAGATGTGGAACGTACGTGCATACATATATTTTAATAATATGTATGGTTTTTCACTATCGCTATGAAGAATATACAATGGGAGTGAAGATCATAAATTAGTGCTTTTTCGCTACTCGTCTTCTTCATTTTCGTTATTTGTACCTACGAAAGCAAAACTTGGCCGAAATGTGATTAGCTAAAAAACTAATACCAGTCTAAATGTTACAGGCTGCAGGGTTAAAATGCCAAGCTTTCAACAGCAGCCCTCATTGTCATCTTCCGACAAGATACTGACTGCCAGAGAGATAACGGGAACCCTTAGACATGAAGGTTGTAGTGATGTTTCCACTGGCTAGACATTAAGCAGGTGTGAATGTTGCTACGTCAGCCGTACGGCTCTAATTTTAACTGCTACGTACCTAGATATTAAGCGTCCTCTTCCGCACACTGCGGAATGTGGAAACCGTATCTGTTTTAAAGTTGTTGAAGCACACTCTGGTTTCCTCGGGCTACGCGATATTAGATTCCAACACCTTGGAATGTGGGCCACAATCCGTATCACTTGAAACAGGGTCTTGTGCTTTTGCAGAGGGCAGTGTTGAGCACAGGTTATCTCTCGGAACAAGTTCACCGAGAATATACAATACAAGAATTCCTTCGCGAAATATTTACTGTTAACGAAATAACAATATTTTGGATTAATGTGGACCAACCACCAAGGACCAATCAAAAAATAGCACAACAACTGACGACTCAACCGTTTTAAAATTTCTTGTGTCATTCCTTGTGAAAAGTTATTAAATGACACAGTGGGTGTAATTAATTTCGCAATACTGCTACTCTTCTTTGACCAGTAACGTCAACGTGGGTAATATTTTCTTGAACCAAAATCTGTCACGATAGAAATATTTGTTTCGTAGCCTGAGGTCGAAGTTAGGTTGGAAGGTGATGCGTTGTGAGTAGACGAAGACAACGAACGTGCCTTAAAAACAGCTTTTTAATAAGTCACTCAGTACTTAGTTATATTTGCGCTCTTGCTGAAAATCTCTTTTTCCAACTACGAAGTGATACATTCAAGTTTTTACTTTGTTTGAAAATGTCGAAGCACCAAATTTCTGTCATGATGCAGATACTTGGTAGTGAAAATACACTTGACTGAATGTCGCCGTAGTCGCCTTAGATTAGTGAAGAGCAAATAGACTGAATTTTTTCCCTTATAGTTGATACAACATAGCTATGTAAACTACTTAGTCGATTTTTCGTCCATTAATTTTCGGTTTTCATGAAGAAAGAACTCAGTCCAGAAGGTAATCTACTGAACAGAGACAAATTTTTCGTCGAGAATTTGGTTCTTGTTGACCCTCGCCGGCCGGAGTGGCCGAGCGGTTAAAGGCGCTACAGTCTGGAACCGCACGACCGCTACGGTCGCAGGTTCGAATCCTGCCTCGGGCATGGATGTGTGTGATGTCCTTAGGTTAGTTAGGTTTAAGTAGTTCTAAGTTCTAGGGGACTTATAACAACAGCAGTTGAGTCCCATAGTGCTCAGAGCCATTTGAGCCATTTGTTGACCCTCCAGGGTGGCCGAGAGCGCTAATGCGCTGCTTCCTGGACTCTGGTTGGCGCGCCGGCCCCGGATTGAATCCGCCCGGCGGATAACGACGAGAGCCGGTATACAGGCCAGCCTGGATGTGGATTTTAGGCGGTTTTCCACATCCTGATAGGTGAATACCGGGCTGGTCCCCATGTTCCGCCCCAGTTACACGACTTGCAGACATTTGAAAACGTTCTCACTCTTACATGGCTTACACAAGACGCAGACAGCTGGTGTACACTAATTCTGTCCCAGCGGAGGGGGCGGGGGGGGGGGGGCTCGGGGTGGCGGCAGGAAGGGCATCTGGCCATTGTCTGCATCTAATGAACAGTAACAAGGTCGACCCCGTGATGAAGCGGGTCCAAGGCCCCGAGAGAGAAAGAACACTATTATGGTTCTTTTTAATTCACTGAAATTAAAGGAACGGAATTCACGTAGAGGAAATCAATTAAATGCACCGTCTTGAAATAATATCAGTATAATATTTTCTGAAAGTCTCAGTATGAAACATAATTAATATGTTGTGACAAACGAAAATTGATTAGCATTTATGCCAGTCGCAGGTTAAGTCACATTGCTGTACCGAATACCTTCCCCCCATTGTGGTACTCATATATGTCTTGAATGAGACTCCCTGGCTACAGAGTTCGGAAGATATAGGAAGGAACATCTGTTGCACTCAGAATGTTAGCCTGACATGGCATCATCCTGTGACAGTTTAATCGCCAAGGCTGCTGCTGATCGTAAGTGAGAGATCTGGGATTTAATCCTGGTCGGGTACAAACTCTCACTTGTCATGACAAATTCACTACATTATTTCTGTTTAAGACGGTGTAAGCTATCTTTATCTCGAACATTTAAGTCTTTGGCATGCAAGTTTTTAAAGCTAAATTCGCGCGGTTTCAAAATTCTTATGCAGATTTTTAACTTTTGCCAGAGTTGCCTGGTTCAAATGGCTCTGAGCACTATGGGACTTAACTTCTGAGGTCATCAGTCCCCTAGAACTTAGAACTACTTAAACCTAATTAACCTAAGGACATCACAAACATTCATGCCCGAGGCAGGATTCGAACCTGCGACCGTAGCGGTCGCGCGGTTCCAGACTGTAGCGCCTAGAACCGCTCGGCCACTCGGCCGGCAGAGTTGCCTGAACGCTCCATTCTACTCTCCTCTGAAGTATATACGTTTCGAAATCGTTGTTTTCTTATACTAACATAGACCTTTACCTACATCTATACACTACAAAATACTATCAAGTGCATTATTCTGTGCAAAACGTGACAGGAATTCCATCGGGTCCTGGAGCCTTGTTCAATTTCAGCGATTTCAGATGTTACTCAAGGCCACTGATAAAATCGTATGTACAGTAGGGGAATAATTAAACGTAGATTTTCCATTGTAATGGAAGATTTGGAAACGGAGTTCAAAATTTCTACATTTGCTTTACTACTCCTAATTTCAGTTTGTGTCATCCATGAGTGTCTGGACACTAACTTTGGTGCGACTGACAACCTTTACATTTGACTAGAATTTCTTTGGGTTTTGTGAAAGATATTTCGATACTATTCTGCTAGGATAATACTTTAAGGCTTCTAGCGTTGCCCTCTTGACAGCCAAATTCGTTTGATTTAGCATGTGTATATCGGCAAAGTGAAGCGAAGAGATCCGTATTTCTTCTTCTATAAAAGTCTGTAGGCAGAAATATTCGTAAGAATAACGTCAGTGGCAGTGCTGTACTTACCTACATCTACAAATCTACAGGATTACTCTGCTATTCACAATAAAGTGCCTGGAAGAGGGTTCAATGAAATACCTTCATGCTGTCTCTATACCGTTCCACTCTCGAATGGCACGCACAAAGAACGAGCACTTAAATTTTTCTGTGCGAGCCCTGATTTCTCTTATTTTATCGTGATGATCACTTCTCCCTATGTAGGTGGGTGTCAACAATGTTTCCGCAATCGGGGGAGAAAACTGATAATTGAAATTTCATGAGAAGATCCCGTCGCAATTAAAAACGCCTTTGTTTTAATGATTCCCACTCCAATTCACGTATCATGTCTGTGACACTATCTTCCCTGTTTTGGGATAATACAAAACGAGCTGCCCTTCTTTGTACTTTTTCGATGTCATCCGTGAGTCCAACCTGATGCGGATCCCACACCGCACAGCAATACTCCAGAATAGGGCGGACAAGCGTAGTGTAAGCAGTCTCTTTGGTACACCTGTTGCACCTTCTAAGTGTTCTGCCAATGAATCGCAGTCTTTGGTTTGCTCTACCCACAATATTATCTATGTGATCGTTCCAATTTAGGTTATTTGTAATTGTAATCCCTAAGTATTTAGTTGAATTTACAGCCCTCAGATTTGTGTGACTTATCGCGTAATCGAAATTTAGCTGATTTCTTTTAGTACTCATGTCAATAACATCACACTTTTCTTTATTCAGGGTCAATTGCCACTTTTCGCACCATAAAGATATCTTATCTAAATCATTTTGCACGTCGTTTTGATCATCTGATGACTTTAAAAGACGGTAAATGACAGCATCATCTGCAAACAATCTACGACGGCTACTCAAATTGTCTCCTACGTCGTTAATACAGATCAGGAACAATACAGGGGCCGGCCGGAATGGCTGAGCGGTTCTGGGCGCTACAGTCTGGAACCGCGCGACCGCTATGGTCGCAGGTTCGAATCCTGCCTCGGGCATGGATGTGTGTGGTGTCCTTAGGTTGGTTAGGTTTAAGTAGTTCGAAGTTCTAGGTGATTGATGACCTCAGAAGCTAAGTCCCATAGTGCTCAGAGCCATTTTTTTTAACAATAGAGGGCCTATAACACTTCCTTGGGGAACGCCGGATATTAATTCTGTTTTACTCAATGATTTTCCATCTGTTACTACGAACTGTGATCGTTCTGACAGGAAATCACGAATCCAGTCGCACAACTGAGGCGATACTCCGTAGGCACGTAGTTTGGTTCGAAGACGCTTGTGAGGAACGGTGTCGAAAGCCTTCTGGAAATCTAAAAATATGGAATCAATTTGACATCCCCTGTCGATAGCACTCATTACTTCATGAGTATAAAGAGCTACTTGTGTTTCACAAGAACGATATTTTCTGAATCCGTGCTGACTATATGTCAATAAATCGTTTTCTTCGAGGTGCTTCATAATGTTCGAATACAGTATATGTTCTAAAACCCTACTGCAAATCGATGTTAGTGATATAGGCCTGTAATTCAGCGGATTACTCCTACTTCCCTTTTTTGGTATTGGTGTGACTTAAGCAATTTTCCAGTCTTTAGGTACTGATGTTTCTGTGAGCGAGTGGTTGTATATAATTGCTAAATATGGAGCTATTTTATCAGCATACTCTGAGAGGAACCTGACTGGTATACAATCTGGACCGGAGGCCTTGCCTTTATTAAGTGATTTAAGCTGCTTTCTTACACCGAGGATATCTACTTTTATGTTTCTCATCTTGGCAGTTGTTCTTGATTGGAATTCAGGAATATTTACTTCGTCTTCTTTGGTGAAGGAGTTTCGGAAAACCGTGTTTAGTAACTCTGCTTTAGTGGCAGTCATCAGTGGCTTCACCGTTGTTATCGCGCAGTGAAGGTATTGATTGCGAGCCGGCCGATGTGGGCGAGCGGTTCTAGGCGCTTCAGTCTGGAACCCCGCGACCGCTACGGTCGCAGGTTCGAATCCTGCGTCGGGCATGGATGTGTGTGATGTCCTTAGGTTAGTTAGGTTTAAGTAGTTCTAAGTCCCATAGTGCTCAGAGCCATTTGAACCATATTTTTTATTGATTGCGTCTTGCCACTGGTGTGCTTTATGTATGACCATAATCTCTTTGGGTTTTCTGCCAGGTTTCGAGACAGAGTTTCGTTGTGGAAATTATTAAAAGCATCTCGCATTGAAGTACGAGCCATATTTTGAACTTCTATAAAACTTTGCAAATCTTGGGGATTTTGCGTTCTTTTAAATTTGGCATGCTTTCTTCGCTGCTTCTGCAACAGTGATCTGACCCGTTTTGTGTACCATGAGGGATCAGTACCATCACATATTAATTTATGTGATATATATCTCTCTGTCGATACTATGTCTTTGAAAATATTCCACAACTTTTCTACACTTACATGATCAGATCGGAAGGAGTGAAGACTCTCTCTTAAACAGGCGTTAAGAGCATTTTTATCAGCTTTTTTTAAATAGATATACTTTGCGTTTCTTTTTGATGATTGTAGGTGTTATGATATTCAGCCTAGCAGCAACTGCCTTCTGGTAGCTAATCCCTAAATTCGTCACAATACTCCCTATTTGTCCAGGGTTGTTTGTTGCTAAAAGGCCAATTATGCTTTCGCTACCATTTACGCTTCGAGTGCGCTCATGAACTAATTGTTCAAAATAATTTTCTGAGAAAGCATTCAGTACAAGATCGGATGATTTTTTATGCCTGCCACCGGTTTTAAACGTATATTTTTTCCAGCATGTCGAGGATAGATTGAAGTCACCGCCGACTATAATTGTATGAACGTCGTACTTATTTGAAATGAGACTCAAGTTTTCTTTGAACTGTTCAGCAACTATGTCTTCTTAGTCGGGGGGTCGGTAAAACGATCCAATTAATAGTTTAGTCCGATTGTCAGGTATTACCTCTACCCATACTATTTCACACGAAGTATCTACTTCAGTTTCGCTACAAGGCAAACTACCTCTGACAGCTATAAATACTCCACCACGAACTACATTTAATCTATCCTTTCTTAACACTGTTAGATCGTTTGAAAAAATTTCGGCTGAACTTATTTCCGGCCTTAGCCAGTTCTCTATAGCTACAACTATTTGAGCTTCAGTGCTTTCTATTAGGGCTTGGAGCTCTGGTTCTTTCCCAACACAGCTACGACAATTTACAACTATAATACCAATCGTTTCTACAACTACCTTACTGTGTTTTACCTGCCCACTTTTAGACGGACGTCCCTTCTGTGGTTCCCTGAGACCCTCTAACCTAAAATACCGCCCAGTCCCATCCACACAGCCCCCGCTACCCGTGTAGCCGCCTCCTGTGTGTAGTGGACTCCTGACCTATTAAGCGGAACCCGGAAACCCACCACCCGATGGCGCAAGTCAAGGAATCTGCAGCCTACACGGTCACAGAACTGCCTGAGCCTCTGATTCAGACCCTTCACTCGGCTCTGCACCAAAGGACCACAGTCGATTCTATCGTCGATGCTGCATATGGTGAGCTCCACCTTAATCTCGGAAGCAAGACTGGCAGTCTTTACAATTTAAGCAAGCCGCCTGAAACCAGATAGAATCTTCTCCGATCCAAAGCGACACATGTCATTGGTACCGACATGAGCCACCACCTGCAGTTGGCTGCTCCCTGTACTCTTCATGGCATCCAGAAGCACCCTTTCCACATCCGGAATGACTCCCCCCGGAATGCACACTGGCTTCCTTCCTCTCCTTGGCAGCCATGTTCCTTAGCGGCCCCATTACGTGCCTAACGTTGAAGCTACCAATTACCAGAATACCCACCCTCTGTGAATGCCCAGACCTTGCGGGCCGAGAAGTTTCCTCTGGAACAGGGTGGACGACTGCATCCGGCTCAGAGACATCGTCAGCCACAGATAACGCCCGAAACCTGTTCGTCCAACGAACCGGGGAGGCCCTACGATCGGCCACTCGGAAAGTTTTTCACTGCCTTCCAGACTTTGGAATGATCTCCCACACGTCCACGGGTGAGGGGTCAACCTCAGTGCAGGCAGTACCCGTGGAGGTCACAGCAGTGGACCGATCGGAGGACACGTGGGACGTGCTCGACGTCCCTCGCATCCCCGCGTCCGATTCCCCACAATGACGTCCCTTGGCAGCAGCCTCAAGCTGTGTGACGGAAGCCAACGCAGCCTGAAGCTGTGAGCGAAGGGTCGCCAGCTCAGCTCGCATCTGTACACAACAATCACAGTTCCTATCCATTACTGCAGTCGCTCCTGTTTGAAGCTCGAAAAATATGTAACAAGGGAATGGTGTAGTCGCCTTATTAAGTAGCAGGTGCGCTGTCGCTGACGGCCCAACTAACGGTCTAAACTAAGTCATCACTGGAAAAAATTATTTTAGGGGAGAAAAAGATTGTACCATCGTTAATGGTAATTGATTAAATGTACTAAACAATGGCACCACATTAAATCTGAGATGTAAATACACTCACTTTCTTGGACAACTGTAGCAAAAATCTGTGCACATAAAGTAATCACGGTCCAAAACGCTAAAACTCGAATCACTTAAAATTGTACTGTAGTTTTACTCATAAACATTAAGCCCCACAGAAAGCATCAGAGTGACAAAAAGAGATAAAACATGTGTTTTGCACCAGAGAAAAATGTAAAAATGAAATTGACAACATACACTGTCCGACAAGAAAAGTGAAGCGTAAGGAGAGGACGAAAGAAAATAAAAGCCGCAGTGGTTGAGAGGGTACGTGATGTTGTTTCAGTGACTGCAAAATAGTGTCAAATTTAAAAAGAACTTGGTAGTATGAGAACACTTATCTGTATGACATTGCACCCAGTCTGCTCTGGATATATGAACTGATTCGGTTGGAAAAGGTGTCATAAGTCCGTTCTATCGTCTCCTGAGGTAACCTCGCCAACAGGTGTTGTAACTGGTCCGTGATATCCTGGATAATGGCAGTGAGACACTGTTGACATCGGAGCTGCTCCCACGCATGTTCTATTGGGGACAAATCTGAGGATCCTGCTGGCCATAGGGGTACCTGAACATCACTGTGACATCTCATAGAGACAAGTGCCATGTATGCATGAGTATTGTCCTGCGGTAGGATGGCACCACGAAACTGTCGCTGTGAGAGGTAACACATGAGCACGCATGATGTCTCTGACGTACTGTTGTGCCGTCAGAATTCACGTTTTCGATACCAGTCATGACTTGAAATGATACCTGATGGCTTCACACATCATGAAACAAACACATCATGATACAAACATTAGAGACTACGCCCTCTCCCCGGGCCGCCACCGTAAAAGCCGACGATGGTCTTCAGAAGGAGTGCAGAACCGCGATTCATCGCAAAAATCGATGCGAAGCCATTCATCAGCAATCTATGTTTCCCGTTCATGGCACCACTCCAGATGCAGCCGATTGTGTGATGGTGTTAACGGCGGTCTACACATGGATGATGATTTCCTAGACCGACTGCTGTAAGTCTCCGGCCAGTGGTGCAGGATCAACAGTGCTGCAGTGAGTCCGTTCCTTGTTTGCAGATGGCAGGCGCAGGTGTGAAAGACTGAGAAACACCCGCATTTGACAGCCAGTGTTGCCAAATATTGTTGAAAGGAACAGATCAGGGTCTACTCAGAATCTCGAACTCAATTACAGGGAGCAACTTTGTTCAGGAACAAGTGATGCGATCTCTAATGCTAATATTAACGGGCAAGAGAGTAGTGTGGTGACCACTTGCCTGTGGAGTAATGCTATTTTATGGTAGGCAACAGAAGACGGTTGACCCGCCCAGGTAGCCACGCATGTTAACGCGACAGCTTCTGGGACGTGGAGATATGCTGCCCTGGATTGAGTCCACAGGGCTGATTAACGACGAGACGTCGGTGTGCCAGCCAGTCTGGATGTCGCTTTTAGGTGGTTTCCCATATCCCCCTAGGTGAATACCGGGCTGGTTCACATGATACGCCTCAGCAACACAATATGCAAACACTTAGCACACTTGCACATAGAATTTACTCTACACACAGTCAAAGTGGGTACACTGATTCTGTCCTGGAGGGAGAACAGGAGACTGATGGCATTCGCTGTTTCGTCTACTTAAACACTTATTTAGCAGCAGCAGGAAACAACTGCGTGGTGGTAGCTAGGGAGGAGAGAGGGCTGGGTAGCCTTTCGAGGAGATGTTGCCACGCATACGAATTTAATTCCTATGCAATGAGGATGATGAAATAATATATCTCTTGCACAATAAATTCAGATTCCTTTGCTACTTTGAGGAATTGTCCTTTAATATTACTGATAGTGTATTTCCTATTTGCTGTATCTTGCAAGGGATGAGGTATCTCCTTCCTCCTGCCAGTACACTAGATTTTTTTCATTTAGCGATAAGTACATAGTTGATATAGGCCTACCATAATCATGTTCATTATATTGAAATTAGCACCTGGCTGTGGGTAAAGGCTGCATTGAAATTACTTGAAACAATACAAGGGAGCACACACGCGTGTGCGCGCATACGCACACACAAAACATCCCATGGAGTACTTTATCAAGGGCCTGACTAGAGTGAAAGAAATGCTGTATGAAGCAAGGGAAATAAATCTCATGGGCTCACCTCTGTGAAAGTTGGTCACACGTTGGCACGGCGGCATCAATGGAGACGGACCGAGAACAAGTGCATAACTGATCTGAGCACATCACAACGAGACGCTGGGGGCTTTATAACTTGACCTTTCTAATTTTCCCGTTGAGCAGATCCCCAACACCTAGCTCTGGATACCAACCCAAGCCGAGTGCAAGCACCTCTCACAGTTAGCAAAATGGGACCATACAGTTAAAAGCAGTGGATGTGCGTTATGTTCTGCACCTTTGACACTAAGCTGACAGTATTCTGGGTACCCCTCGGCCTAACGGCCGAAAGTGGTGCCCCTATTAGTCCGCCCCCTTAGCCGAGTGATCAGCGCGTCTGACTGCCATACAGTAGGCCAGGATTCGATTCTTGGCTGGGTCGGAGATTTCTTATGCTCAGGGACTGGATGTTGTGTTGTCGTCATCATCATCGACACGCAAGTCACCCAGTGCGGTGCCAGTTGAAAAGACTTGCAACTCAGCGGCCGAACTTCCCTAGGTAGGGTATTGCCAGAGGATCATTTCATTTCGATGCCCCTCTTGCTACACCAAGACTTGCCACATCAGGAGTTTCGAAGGACATTTCCAGCCCTTATTTGCAACATAACTGTTAATGTAAATAAACGTGCCATCAATGATGCGCTTCAAGGGATGTAAGTAGAAGGTCAGGACAGTTTAGTGAGGTGATCAATTGTTCTATAAATCTACAATTATTACTTTATTTGCCGAATTAGATATAGGCATTACAAGCATAAGCCATCTTTAATTAATTATTCCCTGAATATGTTAGTTATGTTCTACTTATTCATTCGTCTAGTTTGCAATACACCTTACAATTATTACTTTATTTTCCCAATTAGATACAGGCATTACAAGCATAAGCCATCTATAATTAATTATTCCCTGAATATGTTAGTTATGTTCTACTTATTCATTCGTCTAGTTTGCAATACACCCTTAATTTACACATTTGTGGTATGCATTTGGTAGAGAGGACAGCAGCTGCGGTCGCTTGCACCAGTTTTTTGAAACGATATGCTACAACTGCCCCCTACAATACTTTGGGCAAACAGGCTCAAAATGCAACCACCCACACTGACACTGATTATCACAGTTATGCACAAACAAACTGCACAGATAAATAGAACCATAAAATATATGTCACCAAAAGTGCCCATCAGGAACAAACAACAAAAACTCTCCATAGAACAGCAGTGTTCTTCGCAGCCTAAGATACAAAGTAATAATACAAACGATTTAACGATGCTACTCCAGGTGGGTGTAAAATGAATATGCGCAACGGAAACACTGAACGCGAAAATGAAGATTTGGCCCTGTTTGACTACCCCCTGAAGCAGATCATAGGCTCTGTTAATGGTGATTATCTCCTTCTTGCTCTTTAACATATAAATTACAACATAAACATAAATTAATGATTAAGGGAACTAGTAATTACCAAATGATAAATGCTGTTTCTGGTTATACATTTATTGTAGATTAAAACCTCTCTGTATTACAACTGTTTATATATCAATGTCCAATCGACATAAAGAGATAAAAATGAATTTCCTAACTAATACGATTGATCAACTGCCAAATCTGCCCCTTTTATGGTACGCGATCTAATATAAACAACGTGAGAGGAGTGACATCATCTACCTACCAAACACTAGAAGACACTACTTTCAAAGATGATCTACAGTGGTGTTCAACCTCAGTGGAAATAAAATTTACGTTATCACAGCTGTTTAGCTTTATAGCCCTAATAAGCCGAAGAAATTAGCAGTATGACCGTATGTACTGCGTCCAGTGAGTCGGACTGATGGTTCTCGTACACGTCTGAGACGATGGAAGGACTCCAACCACAAAATAAACTCTTTCAAACACTAGGACGCAGAAGGCGGTCCTGTGACTAGTACATTCTAGTATTGTCTTCTCCTCTCTGTGTTCTACAGAGAAGAAACGCGAACTCCCAGCCACAAGGACGGAATTCAGATAACGTCTCTATGTGAGTATAAGCAGAAGAAGTTCTCTGCATACTCAATGACGACTCCCTGACTGGAGGTGAAGTCCAGAACGTATATGTTCGTAACAATACAGTGCCTAACCGTTCCAACTATAAAATCTCCTGAGAACAAAGACAGCAAGTCCGTCTATACCAACAGAAGCTGATACTGAGCGAATGTCAAACCCAGACGCTCAAAACGGAAGAATCTCTTCTCTCCACTGCTGGCTTCCCAGCAGAGCTCGGCTCCTCTCCCTCATAACTCAGGAGATGAATCATATACTCGAAACCACGGAATATTCTCCCTCTCTACAGATTCTTCCGAATGCTGACCAACCATATTTTAGTCTTTTGTCGTCGAGCGTGGAAAGTTTGCGAGGATATACCTATACTCATACAATGGTACACTTCTCAGAGTAAAAATCCTCGGAAATAACCCAGTCTGCGATTTCTGAGGTAACACTTCCTCTTTCCTCTCAGCTGCGTCCACGATTTTCAGAGTTTCCGAAGTATTATCCGATTATCCTTCTGGCCCCACTACAACGCCGGCCGGCCGCCGCTGTATTGTGCTTCCGCGCTCAGGTACCCAGACCGTCCGTCTTGGCACTTCCTGTGTAAAGCAGGATCAACACACCTTTTCAGGCTTTTCCACTCAAGGCTCGAGCTACGCCTGCCATTTCACTTCCACTGGCGTTCCAACACCTACTAGTATAGGCAATCATTCATTACACCGTATTGATAATACAGACACTCTGTCACCTTTTCTGCAATAAGTGTTAACAGTTATTTACAAGGTGTATGGGACAATGTCAGTCTTCTTTAAATATTCATATATACAATGTACAACCTACCAAATGATATCTAATTCTGGTTGCAAATCACGCAAAGTATATATTTGAGTGCTTGTAAGGTGAGAAATTATAGCCACCTTACAAAACTATTTAACTGGTTGTTGATAAACAAGAACAAAATGGTTCAAATGGCTCTGAGCACTATGGGACTTAACATCTTAGGTCATCAGTCCCCTAGAACTTAGAACTACTTAAACCTAAGTAACCTAAGGACATCACACACATCCATGCCCGAGGCAGGATTCTAACCTGCGACCGCAGCAGTCCCACGGTTCCGGACTGCAGCACCTAGAACCGCACGGCCACCGCGGCCGGCTAAACAAGAACAATCTATATACTACATATACAGTACTACTATTATGACAGTTTAAACAACACAAAAAAACGTCATTTTATTATTACAATTGTATTTGAGCTGTGGTTTTGGGACTCTTGTGTCAAAGTGTTGCACCGTGCGTAGCACAGAGGAACGAAACCTACAGGTCTACCAAGCAAGACATTCCTTCATACACTAACCCCCTGTGGCATGCACTACACTCCACACGCACCACCTAAAGTTGCTGTCGCAACATGGAGACGGTGTGGTAACGTCTTGCTTTGTGTTTGCGAAAACGTTCAGCTCTTGACAGATGAGGCAATGGGGAGCACTGACCAAACACTTTCAGCACCAGTATGCAGGTATGCGATGTAAGGGAGTAGCGGAAGTCTAAATAGGCGAGAGGGCCTGCGCCTCTGTGGCCTGAGTACTCCAGGAGAATAAGCTGTCCCATGTTTAACATGTGTGCGTCTTGTCCCACACTTCGGGAACAACTACCTCTCTGAAACTGTACACACCAATCTCAGCCCTCCACTAAGTATCGACAGCAAATCTGTCCACAACTAGAACGGCCAAATTGATAATTCTCGCCCCTTCATTTGACGTTCCCGCGACGGCCTTCCTCTCGTCCGACACGGAGGGACGAACCTGCAAACAACGTTCACCTAAGAGCCGGCCGAAGTGGCCGTGCGGTTAAAGGCGCTGCAGTCTGGAACCGCAAGACCGCTACGGTCGCAGGTTCGAATCCTGCCTCGGGCATGGATGTTTGTGATGTCCTTAGGTTAGTTAGGTTTAACTAGTTCTAAGTTCTAGGGGACTAATAACCTCAGCAGTTGAGTCCCATAGTGCTCAGAGCCATTTTGAACCATTCACCTAAGAGACGGATCACCTCCCCCTGATAATCCAGAGGCCGTCCGACCCGACGAGGCCTCGGAGAACCTACACAACGATACGAATGACGACAACATGACGCCGACTGTGGATGTGTCGATGCCTACTCTACTAGCTTGCTCAGGTGCTACTGAACCAATGGACTCCAGCGATGCGACTGCCGCCGAGAAGTTCTCCGCCCCTACGACCGAAGTGGAACGTACGACCATCACAAAGGACAGCGCCCTCAATGGTGTGGGGTGAGGACGTCGATGAGGACCCGGACCACACGCTGGGGACAGAGTTACCCCAGACGGAAGCATCGTTACGCCGCTGATAACGCGGTCAGGTGGCGTACGGCACGACTCGCTTTTGCCTCGCCCCTCTTCATCCTCCGCCGGTGGAGTTCCCCTCCGCGGCGGGTTACGGCTCCAAACCTACCGAATAGCGACGATCAACACTAACACCATTAGCTCACCCGTGAAACTTCAACTGCTGCGAGAGATGATATGGACGTCGGACGTCGATATCGCACTACTACAGGAATTACACTTGGCCACACTTCCAGACGTCGCGGGATATAACACTTATCCTTCTCCTGGTGACCACCTGGGACGCAGCGTAGCCATCAACGCCAGAGAAGGCATTCCAGTGGCCGATATCACATACCTTCCATCTGCCAGAGGCATGGCCGTCACCGTCATGGGGACGCGTATCGTCAACATTTACGCTCCGTCGGGCTCCACGCGCAGACGCGACAGGGCACTCTTCTATTCAGAAGAAATCGCTCCTTTGTTTCTTGGACGCTGCGACCATTACTTGCTTGGGGGTGATTTTAATTGTGTCTTGCACCCTAAAGATCAAGTGCCCCACTACAACACCTGTCAAGAATTGCGTCTTGTCGTCCGAGATCTGTTGCTCCGCGACACTTGGGACGTTCAGCACGGCGACGCGCCTTGACATACTTACCAGACGAGTCACTCCGCGAGCCGCCTTGATAGAATTTACGTCTCTCGGGAACTCACACCTGCAGTCCAAGGTGCAGAACTTTGGCGCCTGGCCTTTTCGGACCACTGTGCCTACATCTGCAACATTCTCTTCCCCAAACAAGTGGTCTGGCGTAGTCGTGCACCGTGGAAGCTAAACACCTCCCATCTTCATGATCCCGAATGTCTTCAACGTGTTACCGAGACATGGACCACCTGTGAACGTCGCTTACCTAAATACTGCACGACCTTGACCTGGTGGCTGGAATGTGCCAAACCTGCCATTCGACGTGCTTTGATTCAGTATGGAAAGGAAGTTGCTATGTGGCGGCGGCACACTACCGACTATTTCTACGCCGTTCTCCGCAACCTGGACGCCCAACCACCCACCCCCGACACCCAGAGGGAACGCAGCAGGATTAAGGCGAAAATTCTAACTTTGACACGCCGTAGACTGCAGGGGGCTATGGTGCGAACCCGATGTCAAGATTCGGCGGAACAAGAACATCCGACCATGCATCATATCGCCTCCGATAGGAAACATCGACGACAACAACTCATCACCGAGATCACCGCCTGTCGCGGCCAGCACGTCACTTGCCAGACCGAAATCGTCAGTGCCTTTGTCGACCACTACCGCACAATGTACCAGGAGGAGAGTACCAACAACCACGCTGAGGAGTCTGTGTTACCACACGTAACTCGCACCCTCACCGGCGACGAAGCGGACGAGTTGATGGAGCCCATTACGCGTGACGAAATCCACGATGCAATCAAAAAAGGTGCTCTGAATAAGTCACCTGGTGTCGACGGATTGCCGATAGAATTTTATCGCGCTTTCTTCACACTAATGGCGTCACGGTGGACAACGATGTTTCATGAACTGCTGACGATGGGGAACGCCGTACCGCCGTCCTTCGTCACGGGAATTATTATACCCATCCACAAACCGACACCAGGTGTGACGACAGCACATTACCGTCCCCTGACTCTACTTAACGCAGACTGTAAAATTTTTTACACGCCTACTGGCAACGTGATGCCGCAAGGTCCTGCCTAGCATTCTATCCCAGGAACAGACAACTCTGGGCGGCTCAGTTATTATACAAACGGCCACAGGAGAATGTCGCGATTTAATTGCACTGGCAGCGGCGTGCAGACTCCGCGCCGCAGTGGTTGCCATTGATTTTGACAGCGCATTCGCAAAAGTGCGGCATCTTTTTCTGTTCTCAGTGATGAACCGCAAGTGTTTTCCACCAGCCTTTATCGACATGATCCGGCGCCTGTACGGCACCGCCGAATCACTGATTCAGGTTAATGGCCGTGTGGCGGGACCAGTGGCGATCCGGCGTTCCGTACGGCAAGGCTGCCCACTTTCGACCCTACTCTATGCCATAAGCCTGGAGCCACTCATCGGGAGTCTGACGAGCCACCTTTCTGGTCTCACTTTGCGACAGCACAGTTTTCGATGTCGTGCGTATGCGGACGACCTCCTCCTCTTGATCCGCTCACGGAGTGAAACGCACACGGTACTTGAGTTGATATCAACGTACGGCACTGCAGCGGGCAGTAACATGAGTGTGGCTAAATCCGCGGCGATGCCCATTGGACGCGGCCTCTCACACGACGACTTAGCACCTCTCCCGTGTGTACAACAACTACGATACCTTGGTATAATTTTCACCTCCACCGTGCGCCGCTCCGCTGCCATCAATTTTCGGCGTGCACTCCAAATTATCCGCCCGACGGTGCGACAAAATCTTCTCCTACGACTCGATTCTTTACAACGTGTCCAATACCTCAATCAACATGTGGCATCCAGAATGGTCCACATTGCACAGGTCCTCCCGCTGCCATCAACTACTGGACGCAGCCTCCAGGCTGCCTTCGGATACTTCCTTACGGCCGGTACGCTCTTTAAGGTCCGCTACGACACACTCACCCTTCCCCCGCGAGCGGGGGGCCACGGCCTTGTCAATGTGCGACTCCGCGCGGCGTCCTTGTACATGTCCACCATGCACAAGCAGTGGCACGGGGGCACCTCCCTTACGCGCAGCTTGCTGGAAATTCTTGTGCCCGCGACCATAACACCACCAGTACCAGTCGGACACATCAAGCACCATCTGACGCACATTTCTGATTTCATCGTCGACTTCAGTTATGCTCACACACACTTACCGACCACGCGTTCTCTTCGACCTAAATATCTTTACACCCCACTCCTTCGTTCCATATCCAGCAACAATATCGAACTGAGACATCCGTCCACGCGGTGGCCCACGGTTTGGCGTCACATCCACCAGCCTTTTCTTCCCTCCAACGTCCGGGCAACATGGTACCAAGTCGCAAATGAAAAATTCACCACAAATCATCGTCTTCACGCCATCGGACTAAAGGACTCTCCACTTTGTTCCATTTGCCATCTCGTGGATGACGATGTCCATCAAAAATGGTTCAAATGGCTCTGAGCACTATGGGACTTAACATCTGTGGTCATCAGTCCCCTAGAACTTAGAACTACTTAAACCTAACTAACCTAAGGACATCACACACATCCATGCCCGAGGCAGGATTCGAACCTGCGACCGTAGCAGTCGCGCAGTTCCGGACTGAGCGCCTAGAACCGCTAGACCACCGCGGCCGGCGACGATGTCCATCAACTGACTTGTGCTGCCACCAGTGACGTCTGGAAACTTGCCCGACAGTTCGTTGCCTGTTACCTCCGCGTTCCGCCGCACTCGATTGACCCATGGACTTTTATCCATCCTGAGAATACTTATTTCCCCGCCACCAAAAATCATGCGATTGTATGGGTCAAGGGATGGACGATCACCTACATGTATAATGATGGCGACAAATCACGCCTTCATTTCTGTCAGTACTTACACACCGCCTACAGTGAAGTCGAACACTGACCGCGCTACCGCGCCTTCTTCGCCAATTACCTACATGCGATCTTTACGTCACCCCCGCTCAGTTGGACGGTGCCACACGCCGACAGCACTCCCGCCCCCCCCCCCCCCCTGCTGACATCTGAGACCCCCCGCGCTACTTTCTACATCGTAACCCACAGTGGAGTAGGCACATGGACACGCGCCTCCTTTCTTTTATGCACTATACCAGAAAACACTGGTTTTTCCCTCACTCCACTGTATATTGCTTTACACCTCTTAGCTTACATCAGTATTATTATTCTTTTTTTCCTACTCCTTGTTCATAAAAAAAATTTCTCGCCTTATACGAGTATAATGTCTTGTGTTATTTTCGGCGGAAGGATGGCATTTCTGTTGTATTTAAGTTTGTACCAATAAAGATCTTTTGTTCATTTACCCTGTTCCTGGTGAAAATAAAAACATAATAAAAATAATAAAATAAAACAAAGATAATTCAAAAAGCTACAAAAAAAAGCGGTTCTAGGCACTTCAGTCGTGCGCCGTGCGGCAGCTACCGTCGTTAAAAAAAATAAAAAAAATTTAAAAATGTTGGTAGAGCACTTGCCCGCGAAAGGCAAAGGTCCCGCGCTCGAGTCTCGGTCTGGCACAAAGTTTTAATCTGCCATGAAGTTTCATATCAGCGCACACTCCGCTGCAGAGTGAAAATTTCATTATGTTCGATAGGGTTCATGTCAAGAGATCACGATGGCCACTCTAGTCGAGCGATGTCGTTATCCTGAATGAAGTGATTCCCAAGATGTGGACGATGGAGGCACGAACTGCCGTCCATGAAGACTAATGCTTCGCCAATATGCTTCGGATATGGTTGCACATCGGTCGGAGGATGACATTCGCGTACCGTACAGCCGTTATAGCGCCTTCCATGACCACCAGCGGCATACGTCTGCCCCACACAATGCTACTCCAAAACACCATGGAACCTCTCCACCTTGCTGCACTCGGTAGACAGTGTGACTAAATCGTTCATCCTGACCGGGTTGCATCCAAACACGTCTCCGACGATTATCTGGTTGAAGGCATATGCGACATTCATCGGTGAAGGGAACGTGATACCAATCCAGAACGGTCCATTCGACATGTTGTTGGGCCTATCTGTACCATGCTGCATGGTGTCGTTCTTGCAAAGATGGACCTCGCCATGGACGTCGGGAGTGAAGTTGCGCATCATGCAGCCTATTGCACACAGTTTGAGTCGTAACACGACTTCCTGTGGCTGTACGAAAAGCATTGTTTAACATGGTGGCGTTACTGTCAGGGTTCCTCTGAGCCATAATCCGTAGGTAGATGTCTTCCACTGCAGTAGTAGCCCTTGGGCGGCCTGAGCAAGGCATTTTATCGACAGTTCCTGTCTCTCTGTAACTCCTCCATGTCCGAACAACATCGCTTTGGTTCACTCCGAGACGCCTGGACTCTTCCCTTGTTGAGTGCCCTTCCTGGCACAAAGTAACAATGCAGATGCGATGGAACCGCGGTGCTGACCGTCTAGGCATGTTTGAACTATAGACAACACGAGCCGTGTACCTTCTTCCTGGTGGAATGACTGGAACTGATCGGCTGTCTGACCCCCTCCGTCTAATAGGCGCTGCTCATGCACGGTTGTTTACATTTTTGGGCGGGTTTAGTGACATCTCTGAACAGTCAGAGGGACTGTGTCTGTGATACAGAATCCACAGTCAACGTCTATCTTCAGGAGTTCTGGTAACCGAGGTGATGCAAAACTTTTTTTTGATGTGTGTATTTCATGCTACGTTAGTTATCCCAGGTTAATAGCAACCTTTAATGTATTGCATACAACTTTTCTGAAAATTAAACCACATGTGTTCGTCATTTTAGTCTCTACTAGTACTGCAAACTTCACCATACTATCAATGAATATGAGGCAATTTGTAATTTAAAATAAAAATTGTATGCAACAGTCTCACGATAATGTACTAACTGACTGGAGAAGTTGACCTCATTCATCCCTGCGCTGGCTCAGACGTTCACACGTTTACCTCATGCTAACGGTATAACAGTTTAATCATGATATCAACAAACATGAACAAACGAAGTCTTCCAAATGTGGTGTCACAGATTTAGTGTTTACTGGCATAACGCCACACCTCAATTACTTGGTCACAAAAACAAAAAGAAAGGAAACTGCATCGATATAGAGGCACACACACACACACACACATACACACAGAGAGAGAGAGAGAGAGAGAGAGATTTATAAGAGGCTACTCTTCATCCTTATACCACACTTAGTGATCAGTGATATCCCAATAGGATACTACATAAATAAATTCGATGACCACTAATCATCCTTGAAGATCCCTGAAAATGCATTATTTCTATTGTGGCAAAAATACTCGCATAATAGGATTGTACATCAATTAAGGTCTATCATTCCTTCCCGGCTTGCCAGGCCGTAAACTGAGATTGTGTTTTGTAGGAGGGTTTTAAGTTTCGTGGCTATGTATGTAGTCGATAGGGAGAGGCCGCGAAACAGCACGGAGCCGTTAGCTATCTGGAGGTGTTTAACGTACGAGGCGGACTTGGCGTAGTCTATTAGAAGCCAATGAATTACTTTTGTTCTCGAAGAAACTTGCCGTGTGACACGCTTGTGTGGGTCCTTTCCCTTCTTAAATTTTGACTCTTATAATGTTTTGTTTATGGAGGTGGTTATCGTCGAGAGAAGCTAAAAGCTAGTTGGAGATGTTATTACGGCTATTTATGGTATTTTTTTCCACTACAGTGGTAGGATCAGACAGCTTTTTCATCAATCAGTTGGAATGCTACGGGTAAATGATTAGTGGTAATGGAGTAATAACACTTCTAACCCTGTCTCGCAAGTCTAAGCGAGGCTATCTATCCTTATTTAGGCATAGTACTCGTATATGTAAGGTATTGCAGAGTTTTAATCCAAGTCTACCCACAAACTATTCGATTAAATCTGCGCAGCAGTAAGTCACATACTTGGCCTTGCGATCCACTCAACACTAAAGCTGTTCTCTTACGGGACGTGAAAACCGCACGGGTGATGTCACGGCATGGAATTGCCGGTTCCACTACACTGCGGAGCGCGAAATGAATTATCTGGAAATTCAGACATTTGCCTTGTGGAGAGGAACGTGGCCATTGAGATGCGACATCTCTTTCATGTCCCAAACATAACGTAGGACCGTCACGTGATACTGAGTTAAACAACGTATTTGGTGGGTTTTCTTTATCAGCGAGTACATGGTATGAATATGTTTCAAATCGTCAGCAAACTGAGTATCTGTCGAGAATGCGTCATTTTAGCTACGATTACTTATAATAAAGTGACATAACGGCTTTCTATAGGCTGCGTGGTGTTTTTAGTGTTAGCCTCTAACTTGTGTGCTATGAAAGTATAATGTTTCAATTCTATGGCGCAGCGATGATCTATCAAAAGGGTTAAATATCAAATAATGACGTTTGTGGATACAGGTTGTATACGAGTCTACATCTCATACGAATATCAGACTGAGCTGTCGAAGCTGTAGCTTACTTGGTGGCATCGTGAAATGTGAAAAGAAAGATACGAAGTTTGCGTCCACCTCCTTCCGGTTTTGTTTTTCATCTTTTGTTTTGTAAAAGAGTTGGGTCTTTCTTATTAATTTAATAGAGGTATTACTTCCAGTACCCTATGTTATTTATTATAAATAAAATATTTCCAGCACTTCTATTCTCCGTCCTGAAATGTTTCCACTGTGGCGAGAAATGTTAACATAGTAACATAGCTGTACATCTATATGAAAAAGTAAACACAAGTTACACACTGGAAGTTTTTGCTATTATGACACTTTGTCATATATTACACGAAGTGTCATAAGCGAAAAAAATGGTCCAACTAAAACATTCATATTTCTTTACGTACAACACGAATATGTAATAAAAATGGGGGTTTCTATTTTTTAAAAATGCAGGTGATACCCGTTTGACCTGTGGCAGCGCCATCTAGCGGGCCAACCATAGCGCCATCTGGTTTCCCCCTTCAAGCTAGACGAGCTTCGGTCTTAGTAGTTTTTTCGTCTGGTGCTTATTTCGTGAGATGTTTTGCCCGGTCACTATCAATGGACCACCCTATATATATAGGGTATATATATATAGGGTATATATATAGGTATATAGGGTATATATATATAGGTATATAGGGTATATAGGTATATAGGTATATAGGTATAGGTATATAGGTATATAGGGTATATATATAGGGTGTATATATATATATATATATATATATATATATATATATATATATATATATATATACACTCCTGGAAAATGGAAATAAGAACACCGTTAATTCATTGTCCCAGGAAGGGGAAACTTTATTGACGCATTCCTGGGGTCAGATACATCACATGATCACACTGACAGAACCACAGGCACATAGACACAGGCAACAGAGCATGCACAATGTCGGCACTAGTACAGTGTATATCCACCTTTCGCAGCAATGCAGGCTGCTATTCTCCCATGGAGACGATCGTAGAGATGCTGGATGTAGTCCTGTGGAACGGCTTGCCATGCCATTTCCACCTGGCGCCTCAGTTGGACCAGCGTTCGTGCTGGACGTGCAGACCGCGTGAGACGACGCTTCATCCAGTCCCAAACATGCTCAATGGGGGACAGATCCGGAGATCTTGCTGGCCAGGGTAGTTGACTTACACCTTCTAGAGCACGTTGGGTGGCATGGGATACATGCGGACGTGCATTGTCCTGTTGGAACAGCAAGTTCCCTTGCCGGTCTAGGAATGGTAGAACGATGGGTTCGATGACGGTTTGGATGTACCGTGCACTATTCAGTGTCCCCTCGACGATCACCAGTGGTGTACGGCCAGTGTAGGAGATCGCTCCCCACACCATGATGCCGGGTGTTGGCCCTGTGTGCCTCGGTCGTATGCAGTCCTGATTGTGGCGCTCACCTGCACGGCGCCAAACACGCATACGACCATCATTGGCACCAAGGCAGAAGCGACTCTCATCGCTGAAGACGACACGTCTCCATTCGTCCCTCCATTCACGCCTGTCGCGACACCACTGGAGGCGGGCTGCACGATGTTGGGGCGTGAGCGGAAGACGGCCTAACGGTGTGCGGGACCGTAGCCCAGCTTCATGGAGACGGTTGCGAATGGTCCTCGCCGATACCCCAGGAGCAACAGTGTCCCTAATTTGCTGGGAAGTGGCGGTGCGGTCCCCTACGGCACTGCGTAGGATCCTACGGTCTTGGCGTGCATCCGTGCGTCGCTGCGGTCCGGTCCCAGGTCGACGGGCACGTGCACCTTCCGCCGACCACTGGCGACAACATCGATGTACTGTGGAGACCTCACGCCCCACGTGTTGAGCAATTCGGCGGTACGTCCACCCGGCCTCCCGCATGCCCACTATACGCCCTCGCTCAAAGTCCGTCAACTGCACATACGGTTCACGTCCACGCTGTCGCGGCATGCTACCAGTGTTAAAGACTGCGATGGAGCTCCGTATGCCACGGCAAACTGGCTGACACTGACGGCGGCGGTGCACAAATGCTGCGCAGCTAGCGCCATTCGACGGCCAACACCGCGGTTCCTGGTGTGTCCGCTGTGCCGTGCGTGTGATCATTGCTTGTACAGCCCTCTCGCAGTGTCCGGAGCAAGTATGGTGGGTCTGACACACCGGTGTCAATGTGTTCTTTTTTCCATTTCCAGGAGTGTATATATATATATATATATATATATATATATATATATATATATATATATATATATATATATATCCCTTGATTTTATGGACTGCCTCATGTTTTTACCTTGCCGGTACATCTCTTTTTCTATGATGGTGTGAAGCTTTGAAAAACTTCCATATTCTATTCAAATGAAACTACGAAACGAATCTCGATCTTGAAATCTATGTGATGAAGAAAATTATTTCAGAGTCATGTTAGTCAACGCAATATCGAGAATATAGACACCATGCACGCGCTAACTGACATCAGAGGCTATACTTTATTTATATTCAATTTAAAACTGAAAACAGATCGAAGATTCATTTGAGTTAACGAATAACTTCTACTAGTATGTGTATCAGATTCCTATACAGCATTATTCGCTGTTCAAGCCATCGACGAGTCTTAGCAATTTCCTCCGCTTGTCTTCGAAAACCGGCAACAGAGTTAATGCAGCTATTTTAAACTGCGTCCAAACTTGGACGCGCTGCACCGCGCAGCTCCGCGCCGCGCACAGATGCGCGGCACAGAGCAGCGCAGAACGTCGCAGAGCAGCGCAGAATGGAGCAGAGTATTCGTAGGTGCGCAGCAATATTCGTGATTGCGCGCACGGTCGCGCCAATAACAATTCAAAACGAAAAACTTCATCCAAACAGATCCATGTGCGAATGGAGCGTTCCCTCCGATATAACGACACTGCGCTGAACTTGTTCGTTGTTGCGCAGAGAGGGGCGGTTTGACGTCCACATCGGACGCGCCGCATTGCGCCGAACCTCTTTCTTGGTGTGGACGCGGGTTTAGGCACGCCCATTTTCGTAAAGAAACTGTGAGATTTACGCACCATATGCTGCAGACTGCCACTGAAGAGCGCTGAGGGTACAAATCACGACGAGGAGCACGTTCCGTGAGATGTAGCAGGTAATTTCAGAGTGTGCAAAAACTACGACCGACATCACGCCCGGTGTGCTTCGCGATGAGAAACACGTCCCGTGTGACGACGGCTTCAGGGTGTATGGATTCTGGCTGCGGCACCGAAGATGACTTCGCGCGTCGCCACGGAACCTCCGTGGCAAGGACGAATGGAACGTTTGACAATCGCGATTAATTTATGATTATTGTTACGCTTTTTGCTAATATCGTATGAATGCAATGGTGCACGTTGATAGTACCTTCCTCTGTCTGTCTCCTGTGTAACTTTGTCACGCTGGCAGAGACTTCTGTCGGCCTTACTGGAAAATTCCTATCTCCTTCAGCGGTAGCATTATTTCAGAAATAGTTCAAATGGCTGTGAGCTCTATGGGACTTAACTTCTGAGGTCATCAGTCCTATAGAACTTAGAACTACTTAAACCTAACTAACCTAACGACATCACACACATCCATGCCCGAGGCAGGATTCGAACATGCGACCGTAACGGTCGCGCGGTTCCAGATTGTAGCGCCTAGAACCGCTCGACCACTCCGGTCGTCACGGTAGTATTATTTCTTCAGTAGTTCTCTCATTATTAAGCTGTAGGACATTCAGATGACGAGCAGGTCTAAGGGGCAAAATGAAATAAACAACTGCAAATTAAATACCGTTGTAACTGTATTTTAAATTTAAGGATTATTAATTTGCAGCGTATTCTCATCTCTTCAGGAGCTAAGCTTTGTCGTATATCAACGTATAGCGACTTTCAAGAGCAAAGTGGTCCACGCTGTTTCTTTTGACCCACAATCAGAACAGCAGGTAACAGAAATTGCATTCACCCGTTGCGACGCCTTGTTGTTAACGTTATTTACTACGCTGACGACCGAAACAAAGGAGGAAAAGTGCAGATGAAAAGCTTCATGAATATTGTAGCAATTTATTGCGACTTTAAGTAAGCTAAGAAACAGCGGATACGATACAGTAGTGAGTAGATTTAAATATCACCTTGTCCTCTGTACGGTATACTCACAGTACGAAGAAAAAAGTTTTAACCATTGCCAATTGCCATTGTATCGTCCGGACTGTAAGCCGGAGAACTTACCTGGAATCTTGGAAATGATACGATAAGGGTTTCACTTCCAGCATTTTATCTTCCAGTATCGTAAAGCCCTACATCATATCAGCAAATTCTGTGATGATTACCGAACTGCACGTGCTTTGTGACTAATGTAATTTAAAATACCGTAGCTCGAAAATATATTTGAAGCTGTTCACGGTCAAATCAGGACAAGACAATTCCAGTGTCACAACTGACGAAGATCGTGATATTGTCATGTATATTAACTGCACGATTATTGTGAGAAAGTGTCACGAGCGGCAAAGAAGAAATTGAGTTAATTTATTATCTTTCAACAACTTGGTAGTCACTTTAGTAGTCATTTACTGGAGTAACGTGTAGCAATTGGGACAATCACAGATCATATCTGGATTCGTGTCCATCTTCTTTCTGGGCAGAAGCATAACGGTGCCGTCACAGTAAGTGGGAATGCAGCTGTTCCTGTGCTCGGTTCACAGTGACACCGACAACGATGGTCAGACGCCATCTCCAGAGGTAGGTAGCCCTATAAGATCGGCCGACAGTTTGGTCATAGTGCGTCCAATCTCCTTTCAGTTTTTGGCGGCATCAAGGAGGTTAAGTTACGTTAAAATTTATGCTGTTGAGAAGGTTAGAATCTATTCTGTCCTCCGTGGGCGGGATGGATGCCACGACACACCTGAACTTGGAGACGAGTGCTGCCTCACGGCTTAAAGGCGTTGAATGTATGCAATGAGCTGTATCTTTCTCGAAAAGTAAGTGGCGAGTACTGCACACTCTTACCTCAGTTACTGCGATAACCAGACAAGTTTTAGGAATATATGAGATGAAGAGAGAAACTTTCTGTTACATTCATGAGGTGATTCGTGGTGACATTAAAAAGCAACATTACAAACGCTTTACCCAACTTCAAATAGGTTAATTAAAACAGACACTATTAACCTTCAGTGACTGCCATTCACGGTTGGTGTGTAAGATAAACATAAATTTTAGTATAAGACACTCAGAACACACGAAGCACTGAAAACTGGAAACACATACACTACATTTGCAAACAACCTCATACAACAGAATCACCATCCTACTGGCATAAAAACGCCAGTAAACAGTAATAACAATTTGTATACAGTTAATGACAGCCTACCACAATCGGAAAAAGATCCACTACAGTAACTTTAAGGATAAGATATCCCACCTTTCTTACTCGAAAAATTCTTTTTGAGGTTATAATTTACGTCTAAAATTTCCAATTAATATTTTGCCTACTTTGGTTTTCAATAAAGCTCGTGTTTCAGTCCATGGATTCCGAGCTATATCCCGATTATTATATTTTTATCCTCAGTACACCAGAAATTAATTCTTTCTTGGACTAAAGGTATCATTTTCTCACAATCCGTATTTCGTGTACGGGAATGTCGGCCAATTGGACCGTAGAAAAGAAACTGACTCGAATTTCGACGGTTGTCTTCCGAGGCATTCACGGTCGCGGGATGAAATCGGCTGCATTGTGTCTGCGCACGTAGAGGCCATTTTCCGCCGATGTCGGTTGTCGACAGAATCGACCGATGTCTTTGCACTGTGACCGCAGCCTGATGGGTAAAATACAGGCGCCTTTTAGGCGTCAGCCCGCGAGTTCCGCTTGGCAGCCATTCTGCTTCCGCAGCAGGGGCGGAGCTAAAGTTGCCGCCGCCCATATGCCGCGGACGTAACAGCCAAAGACCCGTGCCAGTATAGCAATAACATAACTGTACCGAATATGGCCTAACTAAGGAAAGTTAGTTTCTTATGTCTTTGTGAGTGTCAGTAAGTTGTTACTGCTGGGCCCGCGTCTCGTGGTCGTGCGGTAGCGTTCTCGCTTCCCACGCCCGGGTTCCCGGGTTCGATTCCCGGCGGGGTCAGGGATTTTCTCTGCCTCGTGATGGCTGGGTGTTGTGTGCTGTCCTTAGGTTAGTTAGGTTTAAGTAGTTCTAAGTTCTAGGGGACTTATGACCACAGCAGTTGAGTCCCATAGTGCTCAGAGCCATTTGAACCATTTTTTTTGTTACTGCTGGTTGCAGTCTAAAATACCTCAAATTGGACATGTAATATTGTGATGTGGAGCAAATAAAATGATTAGGCAAGCCATAATAATATGTGTGAAAAAAGATTTATTTTGGGCATATTGAGGACACTGTGTTCCCAGAGTGGCCTACTCAACTTCTCTTAGTAACAAATTAAAAGTCTTGGGAACTTATGAAATCTGATTTACCGTATGCAACGTTTATTAACACAAACTAATATAAACTGAAATTACTTATTTGACATTGGTAAAATTAAGGAATTTAATTGAACCAGATACAAAATGAGAGAAAAAGACAAACAGCACTTATGATTCGATCTCACAACATTGTTTCGCAGAACATATTCAACAAATGTCAATGGTTTCCGAAGGGTTAATTATTCACTTACATAAGTTATTTATTATACTGAACTGATAGAAAAATATTGTTAAATGATGTTAATCACTGTCGTCGCAGCTTCAGCATATCAAACTGTCCTCGTCTTACTTCGTTAATCCAACACATCCCTCATGAAGTAATGACGGCAAACAAAACACATGCACAAATCTTTCGACGAACATTCGTTGCAAACTTTACAAAAGCAAGATTGGTCCTTGTTGTCAGTCTGGCTTGTTTGGCTGGTGAATTAGATGGATTTGGCAGCATCTTGGATATTCTAGGTAGTCCGGTTTTATCTTTCGTTGAAAACAATTGTTTCAAAATGATACCTATTCTGTTCAAAGCAGCTTTTCTCTTGGACACTTGAGAATCTTTTTTCTTTTACGTTGGGAGTAGCTCGGCAAATGTGCTCGTATCAGCAGATCCATCGTCATCTGAATCATTAACAGCCTTTTTTCGACAGTCATTTTCCTCCACAGACAATATACATACTTCATTCAGATTTCTAATTGGCACACCTGAAAGACCAGGCTCTGAAGATGAAGTGTCTCCTGAGTTTCGCGCAGCTGATGTTGACAGAGGTTCTGAGCTGCGGAATTTTCCAACTCGGAAGCCGGGTTGGTGCAAATGCAACTTCCGGAATCTCATTAGGATCATTCGGATACAATCCAGTAGCCTTAAAAAATGGTTCAAATGACTCTGAGCACTATGAGACTTAACATCTGTGGCCATCAGTCCCCTAGAACTTAGAACTACTTAAACCTAACTAACCTAAGGACATCACACACATCCATGCCCGAGGCTGGTTTCGAACCTGCGACCGTAGCGGTCACGCGGTTCCAGACTGAAACGCCTAGAACCGCACGGCCACACCGGCCGCCCCAGTAGCCTTAAACTCAGATGTGATATTATACATGGTCATGGGTTTTCCCCCAAATTTTGGCTAAGATTGTTCAAAAGTGTCGCTAAGTAAATGTTCTCTCACAATGATTGTGCCAGTACATCATTATTACTTCTTGATCCCAGTTCTATTCGAATGAACGGAATACTGCCTTATCGACAAGCTGCAGCTCTTAAGTAGTGTTGGAAGGGAGGCAATATAAAGCAGTGTGGTGCAGGCCTCCACTACTGCACAATCTAAGTGGCTTTATAAAAAATCTGTTAGCGCCGATCAACCCCTTAATGACGATCAAAATGGTGTAATCATTCAACAAAACTCGTTGGAGTCATTGAGCATTTATTTGTCATGCAGCAAACAGAGCCTGTAGGTAGATAGTTAGCAAACCCCGGTTTTTGGCGTTTTCCTTTGATCAGGATCATCGGCGGAACTACTGCTCCTGTTGCACTCGAACAAAAGACAACTGTCACATTTTCACCATTTGTGTAAATTCAATCTGCAAACTTTGTCATCCATGCTGAAAAGCCTTTCACGATTTTCAAAGCTATCAATCCCTTCAGAGAGAGTTTTAACTTTTTCGAAATCTCCTTGAACATCTACTTCGTTTAACTCCTGTGCCTTAACCGCACTAAGATTCTGAGATTTTTTAACGGGAATTGTAGGGCTATCGTTAATAAATTTCCTTGCCCACGTATGCCTTGCAGTCTGATTAACATCAGAAAATTAATGAGCAACACTGTTTTCCTTACAGCGTCTGTGGACATCTAGTCTTAAAATTTTAGTTATCGGATAGCCCACTTTTGCCGACCTTACTATTCGACATCTTAGTTCAGTATTTTGTTCTTCAGACGAAGTAAACTTCCGCCCCAACGTTGCTTTGATTTTACATCCAGATAGAGTTCTCCGGGGAATATCAAATTCTTTTCCTGCTTTATAGACTGACGTTTCTTTCTTCGTAATAGCTTCTATAGTTGTTTTTGGTCGTCGTAGCTCCGTGGACCCCGTATCTTACCATGGTTTGGATTCATAACTACAGAAAATAAAGAAAGTTATCAGTCATTTGTATACTTAATACGGGCAACCTGACCATGATAGTTCCGAGTTATAAGAAAAGTATTTCACAGACGTTGCTATGCAAATGTTATTGTATTGGTGAAATTGATTACGTGATTTAAAATAGGACATTTTCATGAAGTAATTGACACAGCACCACGTTTGTAGAAAAAGTTTAATGAATGCGTAACACAAGAAACTTATCTGCATAAGATAATAACTACTAGTCAAAAAACAGCAAAGGCTCGTATGTCAAACGCCAAATAGTCACTACACACTGGGTAAGACGCAGAGATAGTTGACGTAATGTGCCAAACGTGCATGACCTAAGAGGAATCGTCGATCAAATCACGAATCATCCAGTAAATATCGCACGCTTTTATAGCATGAAGTTACACCAACGAGAGGATGAAACGTTTTTTTCCCTTTTTCTTAACCTGTTGGGAAATCATTACAGATCGAAGGTTTCAGTTACGTTCTTCCTGTTTGTTGTTTTGTAACCATGCTAAATTCTTCCTGAACATTGATATATGTTCATATAAAATAGACTATGAACTAACATTTTTGTATTTAACCTCCGTAATTAACAGTGAAAAAACTGTGGCAACCGAAAATTTCTATTAATTTGGTAATTTACATCTTGTACTTTGTTTATTTTGCAGTTAATTATAGGCTACGTACGACTTTACGCCGTGGTAACAGAAAATTGTTGTACATAACGATCTGGAATTTTTTGACAGACTTGTATTAGAACTTGAGTCGAGTCACAGGTATAATAAAATGAATAGACACTGGAACATGGAGTCTATAGTTACCATTAGGTTGGTGTTTAAGTTCGTAGCGTTTTTGTTTTGCATGTTGGTATTCCGGTTGATGGTTACTTTATCGATTGCCATGTTTTATTTGTAGTTCACTGTTGCTATTTGAGTTTACATATTGTCATTTTGTCGTTTGGAGGCAGTGAATGGAGCTTTGGACGTTAAAAGGGACTGCCAAGTGGAGAAATCGCAATATTTCCGAGATATTCTTCTGTTTGAGTTCAGCAGAGGGCTTACAGCAGCGGAGGCAGCCAGAAACATTTGCGACGTCAATGAGGATAATCCCATTGCACAAAGCACGCAAAGAAAATGGTTTTCTCGTTTTAAGGAGGATCGTTTTAACATTAGTGACTCTCTATGTTTAGGAAGACCTTCGGGGTTTGATGAAGATTGTTTAAACGTATGAATCCACAGTGATCCACGTCAGTGTACTCGAGAACTGGCAGATGTGATGAGCTGTGAAAATTCCACCATCGTGCGTCATTTTCATGCAGTGGGGAAGGTTTAAAAATCGGGTGTATATGCACTGCCTTCTTGAAGCCAAAATCACGAAAATAAGTGGGTGGCCATATGTGCATATGTTTATTTTGCAGTTAATTATAGGCTATTTACGACTTTACGCCGTGGTAGCAGAAAATTGTTGTACATAACAAGCTAGAATTTTTTGACAGACACGGATTAGAACTTGAGTCGAGTCACCGGTATAATAAAATAAGTAGACACTGGAACATTGACTCTACAGTTATTATTAGGTTGGCGTGTAAGTTCGTAGCGTTTTTGTTTTGCATGTTGGTATTCCGGTTGCTGGTTATTTTATCGATTGCCATTTTTTATTTGTATTTTTCATCATCGATTTGTTCGTGAACAACATCGACCATTCCTATCTCGTATCTTTACTGGTGACAAGAAATAGTGTCTTTATGCTAACATAGTAAAAAAAGAAGTGACTCAGTCCAAACAAAGTAGCAATTCCCCGGAGAAAATCCTGCGCCCATCCACAAAAGATAATGTTCTGCGTTCGGTGGAACAGCGACGGTGTGGTGTTCTACGAATTGCTTACCTGCTGACATTTATTGTCAAAAACTGAGTCGTCTTGTAGACACATTCGAAGAACACTAGGAAGACAAGGTGAAGTGATGCTACTCTACGATAAAGACCGCCCGCATTCTGCTAGTCTGACATAAAACACTATAGACGAGTTGGGGCGGGAAGTCACTCTGGACTCACTTTATTCAGCTGATCTTGTGCCCTCAGATTTTCAACTTTCCCGCTCTCTATCGAATAACCTTCAAAGAAACTCCTTTGCGCTCCGAATATATGGCTCGACAAGTTCTTCGCCTCAAAACCACGTTATTTCTACAGTTGCGGAATCGAAAAGTTACCCCAGAGTGGTTAGACTGTTATACATAGCGAAGAAGCAATTATTGTTAATGAATAAAATCTTTGTATGTCATGTTATGTTAACCGGGGACCAAGAAACGACGGAGAGGCTCCGTCCCCGCCGCAGCCGCAGTGGTCATCAACCCCACGACAACTACCGCAGTCCATTTCACCACTACGCCGCCCCACACCGAACCCAGGGTTATTGTGCGGTTCGGCCCCCGGTGGATCCTCCCCCCCCCCCCCCCCCTTCCCCCAGGGAACGTCTCACACCAGACGAGTGTAACCCCGATGTTTGCTTGGTAGAGTAATGGTGGTGTACGCGTACGTGGAGAACTTGTTTACGCAGCAATCGCCGACATAGTGAAGCTGAGGAGGAATAAGGGGAACGAGCCCGCATTCGCCGAAGCAGATGGAGAACCGCCTAAAAACCATCCACAGACTGGCCGGCTCATCGGACCTCGCCACAAATCCGCCGCGCGGATTCGTGCCGGGGACCGGCGCTCCTTCCCGCCCGGAAAGCCGTGCGTTATACGCTGACCACTTACACGGGAGCCATTACAGTGAACGTCTTAACGCGAAGAGCCGATCTGTTATTTTGTGCAAGGTGAGTACGTTTTGTCATTCAAGTATCGAAGCTCATAGCGAGCATAACTTTTAAAATGTAGAATAATGAAATATTTATTTTCAGAAGATTATTCTACTTTACAAGGTATGTTTGTATAGTTTGAAAGCCTAAAAGCTACTACCGTAGTTTCGAAACTAATTCAAACATGGCTAAAAAAGCTATTGGAGCCTAATGAATCTCAAGCAGAAGGAACTAATTTTATGAGAGCAAGGACTGATAAGGGCAAGAAACTGCTGAAAACGAAGACAAGGTAAAATTTGTTCAGGCCTACTTCTGGCGTCATGATTTGTGTTCTGCCCAAAGGCAGATTTTCACATGGTAACTCTCTATTCTCTCCTGTCTTCTGATATCCTCTTCATGTCCACGTAATTTCCGCTTCCCTTGGTGTTGTGTGGCATCTTGTATCTCCTCCTTCATCTCAATCTCCTGTCGTAAACTAGTTCTTCCAAAGCGTCTAGTAGCTAGCATTCCCGTTTCAACGAAAGTCCCATCCACCTCTTGTTCCTTTCTCTTATAACCTACAGCAGCCCGATGAAGAGGATAAAAATTGGTTTTCTATTTACTGCTTTAAACGATAAAACCAATCAAAAAGAAATCGAGAATGGGTACAGTGCCGTAGCTATAAATGGAGGGATCACGACAATTGAGCTACAGGAAACATTATTTTTTGTATGCATAAATTGCAACTCGGAGAATGATGATGAACAGGCCTTCAACTAACATTCAGACTTCTATGTAGGCCATATTATGCCAACAGGAGATGATTCACCAGAACATTAGTTTATTCCCAGTGAATTTTTTCTATTTTACCATGTTAATTGCTGTAGGCTAGCCTCTAATTTTGTTTATTGCCAATAAAACATATATTGAAAATTATAGTAGTGTGCTTTGTTTACTCATTATTGTGTTCTATGATGTACCTAAACGTACTCCCATAGGTGCGTAAACGTGTCCCTTCTTCAAGCCACGTTTACGCACTCGACTTGAGCCAACATAAAATTATTTTTGGCTCTTAAATGTAATGTAGAGTTAAAAGTATACTTTAAGAAAAAGCAACAACACAATATAGCTCAAAACAGTGTCAAAACAGAGTATCTATTCAGCGAGCTGCTCATTATAAAACTGCTACAGCCAATAGCAAAGTGCTGTGACAGCGTCTCTCACGCTGATGGTGCGATTCTACTTCTCACCGCTTATTACCAATATCATATTTTTCTTGGTTGCTTATGCTTACCTTTGCCTGTTCATTTCTCAGAGCTCACTTGCCTCTACAATGCCAACATTGATGGTGGTGCTCGAAAATTTCTTATATTTCGTCAGGTGTGGGACACATTTCTACAATGTGGCCGCTCCTGCTTCCCACGAGTTTTTTGTTGGCTGAGTAATAGTTTTTTGAAGAGCCCCGTAACGTTACGTGGCCTCTAGGTTTTGATACAGGCATGGTCTTTTGTAAACAGACACCGTGAGTATGTACAAAGCTGTCACTAGCTTCTCGAAATTATGTTTGTGATCAACTGTATTGTACTAGTACTTTTAGGCAGTGATATGTCGACGGCTACCAAAAATCTAGCTGTTAATATTGACAAGTAAATGCACTGAATTTGCGACTGCATAGCGTGTCCCACAAGCAATTCCGCGTGGTACAGTTCTATATACAGATAAAACAGGTGAAGCTGAATTTCTTGCTGTCAGGCATCATCTCACTAAATTTCCATGTGTAGTGCACCTGACTCAAGAACCGACTCAAAGCTAATTTACCAATTGTTTTTTAACTCTGCACTAGTACTTTCATCATGCTTTATGACTAGCAAGTCCGGAGGAATGGACGTACCTGGCAAGTAATTTGGTTTATCCAATCACAATTACTGCTGAGATTCAATTTTCTTACTATTTTTTCAGTATGTACTGCGTTAATGATAGCGAAAAATGAAAACTCTATTTTCGACCATGATTTGAAATGGGAGGTCTGTCTTTTGTGGGCTTCGTTTGAAAATAGTAATAGGTAGTAAAGCGCCTCATAAACGAAACTGATTCGTATTCCGGGAACCCAGCGGATGCTACGAATGTCCTTATGATAGAAAATTCCACCCCACTCTGCAGCTTTCTTTCCGATGATCATTAAATTACCCTTTATCCCAGCGGGCTCATGAAGTATATGTTACAATCCAGTCGAACCCGAATGGCACAATGTAGAAGTTTGAATGCAGTGTTGTATGATGCTCCAGATTTCTTAAGCCTATTTAATGTATCTTATAATAGTGACATTAGTTGTGAAAGTTGTTTAGATATACATATAACAACAAAATTTGCCTATAATTCCAGGTGAATCTTCCGGGATATACGGCCGTGGTCCAAGAAACTTTTCGGTTCCTGACTTTCGTCCAGAGCTGCGCTGGACAAATTCGGAGTTGCTCCTAGCGACGTTGAGCCTTGCTGACTGACGAGTCGGATGTTTGAGAGCAACTGAAATATTTAGTGAAACGGATGCGATCTAATTTACAGACGATCAGCAGACATAATCTCTCACAAGTGCAACCTCTGACAAGTCGGAAAGACTTAGCGTCGCCAGGAACACTTCCGAAGATGTCCAGCGCTCCTCTGGACGAAACGTCAAACGTCAGGAACCAAAAAGTTTCCTGGACTACGGCTATACAACCAGGAAGACTCATCATAAACTATGAAATTAGGTCGTCAGGGGCTTCATTGTTATTAATTTTTACCTACTGACAATGCTTTATCACCAGATTTTACTCACACAGACGTCTGCTGCATCGGACAATAACGTTGTATGTCATGTGTTTGCAGTTTCTATGACCTAACGTGGTTCCTGTATCTTACAAAAGTTTCGGACTATTATCAGTTTCAGTACTGAGCTGGAGATGACCTCATGTGAAGCTGGAACTCTTCAGAAGCTGTGTTAGCGCGTACTACCATATTTCACGTTAAAGTGAGGGAGCCGGCACAATGTCCGACATCCTGACGTGCTCAAACAGCGTCTCTTTCTAGGAACTGGGCAACTACAGGCGCACTGCTCAACGCAGTGACGGCGGGCACCGCCTGTGTAGTGACGTGGCGCGTCTTGATACGGAGAAGGCAGACACTGAGAATGCGTCCACCAAGGATCTGCGTCGCTCGGTCAAGAAGCGGAACGAGCTCGATGAGAATGGACCTGATTATGGGACGGTAGAAGTAGTTTGGAAATGCAATCTAATTGAAGCAGCAAAACTGGCGGCTTGCTTGTAACAGTCAACGACAGGCTGTATAATCGTGTAATAAAGGCGGTGAAATGTTGCAAAAAAGAGACATACCACAGATCAACTCTGCAAATAAAGGAAAAGAAAGAATTCAAAAATTCATCTGAAAACGCTCAGTAGCCGTGGGAGAAAATACTTAAAGAAGTATCAAAAGCTAAGATCGACTAATTTTTTGTGTGCGCAGCGGAATGCTCAACTTTCCACTAGTTGAGAAACGTTTTTGCTGACACTAATTCGTCACTGAGTCAGGTTGAACACACAAGAAAGAGCACTTACATAAAGCAAAAGAGAAATACGAAGCAACGCTTCGTAACACACACACATATAATTCCAAATGTACTGAAGATATGACAGCTGTTTTCGAACAATGCTAAGTAATGGAGAGGGAGAGGCTTTATTTCTTCAAACAATCCTCTGTGTACAAGTGCCTGAATACATCACAAGAACCTACGTTACCGCAAATATTCGTAGAATTTTACGATACAGTTAATAACGTAAATCACGAAAAACACTTACAATGGTGGTCACAAAACCTACGAAACAAAGATGGCTACGAAGTGCCAAATCTTTGAAGAATTCTATGAAGGGCGTAAGAAAATCATAAAAGACAAATCAGTAACGGATGTAACTCTTCGAATCACTCTCAGACAATGTGGAGCTCTTGGAGAGGATACATACGAATTCCGTCTACGTAGAATAAAAGGCGAGATGCCTGTACTAGACGAAATCGATAAGAACTACGAAATTACCTCCAAATCAAAGGGGCAAACTGGCGCTAGCTCTTCTGTGATCGAGAGAAACAGACGAACTAAGCCTTAATCGAGGAGATATCTTTGAGATAATTGATGAACAAAATGAGGAAAGATGGTGCAACGACCGTAAAGATGGGCACCTTGGACACTTCCGGGCAAGTTTCGTGGGATTTTGACTCAATAATCACCTTACTGGACCTGCTGAGGTTTCCTTTAGCACAAAAAGGGTGCACAATGCTGCAACCAAATTTCTTGGTATCGTACCCATTGACGTACGATGTCTGACAGGCTGCAGAGAAAAACTGGAAAATAAAGTTAAAAAGTTTCTCCTTGACGCTCCTTCTATTCCGTAGATGAATTTCTGTTATTGTGATGCGAAAAGGCGATGGGTACTCACATCTGCATGTCTTCCTTTTTATTTAAAAAAATGAAAAATTAAAAAAGCCTCCTCAGTTACCAGTATTTAGGAGTATTTATAAAATTATAACCGGTGTTTACCACGGATGTGGGGAGACATTAAAAAAACAAAATCGCTCGACATCTACTTAACTTGGACAAACAAAACACGACGTCAAGATCGCTCGCATAGCTTATGTAGACGATTTAGCGATATTAGTGGAGAGTGAAGTCACAACAATTAAACAGATACACATCCCCAAAGAATGCTCTGAAAAGGCTGACATACACATCCCTTTCGGAAAGCAATAAATTTAACATTGAGAAATTAGACACGAAGTACGGGGAAATCAAAAGGATCAGACGCTTCACGTACCTTGTGAGATCATAGAACCAATGGGACTAGAAAAGGAAGTACACAGAGCTTGACTACAGAAACTCAGGACGGCGCACGGGAGAACGCATGGCGTCTATAACAAAAAGAGGGTGTGCACACATACGAAGACTACACATTTCAACACGATGATCAAACGAGAAGCTCTATACGCGAAGGAAAACTTATTCTCAGCAGAAATGGCGATAAAAATTGTACGAACATATTCAAAGATTTCCAAGGATGAGGCTCAAACGCAAATTTATGACACATATAAGTGAATTAAATTTATACCATGGATCCAAAAATTTAAAAACGACTTCGAGATAGTCCAGATAGAATCAGTCGAAATAGTAGACACGAATCTGTTCAATCGAAAGGTAAGCTTTTGTGCAGTTCATCCACAGGCTGAGATTCCAAAAGGAAAAAATAAAAATATAATTAAATTAAAAAAAGGACCCAAGTGGACTGATGAAAGATAAACAGACCAAGGAAACAGAACTGGAGCCATCAACTTCATATTTCACACTCAGATGTATGAATCTGATTCACTACTACTTAAATTTAGTTTTCATATCTTAACAAATTTTGTAAGCAAATGAGAAATATCACATAAACTACTAATGTAAAGATACAACTGTCTTACTTAGAAAATAAGAAGTTTTCCATTACTGACTGTTGGTAACTAGTGTCAAGGCAGTGCACTTTGTGTTTTTAATTTAATATTGTCATCTAAGGTAATTCATACAAAATCTCTGAGGAAAGTCCAATTGCAAAGACCATAAAGCTATTTCGTTAAGCATGTACCAGGTCTTCCAGGACTTGGACTGTCCACAGAAACAAATGGTCAGGAAGGTCCCTAAAACTTAATCTTAACACGTGTACGGGAAACACATACTTTCCCTAATTTGTTGGTTTTCTTCCAACTCCATGAACTGTACAAAAGTCTCATAGTGCTCCTCTGAGGAGAGTTATTAATCATTATTATTTACCAACAGTATCGTTGTCAATCTTCCACTGCTCTCGTATTCCTCATGACAAGTACATATGGACATCATAACAAGCAGAATCGTTATAATAATTCAAGAGTAAATAAACCATTTACACCATAATTTTGTATTTATTGCATACTATCATTTATATTTGTGTCCCGACGTATGTTGGGTAGTGAAATGACAACACCTTTCGCCAAAAAAGTTCAGTGAGCAAGATTTACTTTAATCTGTTGGATTTCAAAGTCTGCCTGGAATCGTAATCCCAAGCAAATAAGTGAAGAGGAACAGTGGGGTATCGTTTTGTAAGATGTGTGGTCTGTGGCTTGTATGGCACGTGTAGCATCTCGGCGAGAAAAAATTTGGTCTTGAAATCAACAGAATTCCCCAGACTCGCGTCTGTTGTGCCGTTGTCTTTGGACCCTGAATGTGATTCCCGGAACTGTAACGTGAGGGAGCGCGTCAGACGGACGTCCTACGTTGTTCGTGTAGGCAAGTGAAGCATCAGAGGCGGGAACAGAGCGCAGCTAACCGTGACACTACTGGCCGCTTACGTGGAAATCTGTCTTTTCCCCGACAGCGAGGTCTGGAACTGAGAGGGTCGTTACGATCCACCGCGTAGCGTTCACTCACGAACTTCTCGAATATAGCAGGAAAATTTTTTCTGTTGCAGACCCATTCTACTGCACAGACAGTTCGTGTTGGTTTATCATCCTAAAATTCTCTGAAAAAAATGCGCTTTCTGCATAGTACCATAGTATGATTCCATTGCTTTCATTTTCTTCACACGGTTACTATTTTTATAATTCCATTGCTCGTAAGCTTCTGCGTTAGTCGTGTCTGTAGATGTTTCACCTGCGACGAAAACCTAATTCAAAATCTCACACTACCCAAAGAGAAATTATGAACTTCAGTTCTCAGATACTGAACATTTGTAGGTTTCATTCAGTAACTAATGGTCTGATCAAAGGTAGCCACCAAACTGCAGAAAATCTTAGAACTTCTTTCTGTGATTAGCGGATAATTTAGGTCTAATTATTCCTGAGTGGATGGTCAACAGCTTCTAAGAAAAGCATTCTGGAATTTCAATGAGTATTTGGAGATCAGGTCTCTTTATATTTTATTTGAATATTAGTTTCTATCTATTATGACCATTTTCAGATCGCTCAGAAGATAGACAAAATGAATGTGAATGTGCATGGATATAAGTGGGAGCAGTGCAATCTTATAAGAAAGTATTAGTGATACTATCTGCGTCAAACTTGAGAAACGGCGACGTGTGCAACAGCTAACGACAGGGTGGGCCAAATAAAACCGGCCCTAAAGATATGGGCTTGGCGTGGAAATTATCCATCTTCCTAACCAGGAGAACTGTCCCCCATATAAAAATCTGGGAGCCGTGATTTTGATGCACCAATCGGATGCTGTGACATATTTGCACAGGCGCATCTCTCACGTGATCTGCCTCGACTACTTCGCTACGTCATTGTGTTTAAGTGAGTGAGAGGATCAGACGAGTTTCATCACAAGCTGAACGCAATAAAAAAAATCGTGCTCACGATGAATCATGTTCATGATCGAAAGTTACGCGAAGTCCAATTCGTGGAAAACGTGTGAGGAACTATTTGTGCAAGAGTTTTGGACTGGAAGTATTTTGACAAACTCTCCAGGAAAATCTGCAATGTAAAACTTGGTGGCAAAACTGCGCGAAACGGGCTCTATACCGATTTAAAACCGCAACTACCCGAAAAGAATTCGAACACCACGAAATAGTGCTTGAGTGAGGAAAGACTGGAACAAAGTCTGCCGAAATCTCAACGTCTTTTATTTGTGCACGTGGGAATTAACAGCTCAACATCGAAACACTATCGAAAATGGCCTAAATCTGCATCCTTACAAATTTACTGTTGTGCATGAGCTAAATCGTCCAGACGAACTTCCGCGTGTTGAGTTGTGCCGGTGGTTTCTGAATGAAGTGAAATCAAAATTTCGAATACTCAGTTTTTCATTTCTTCAGATGAGGACCGGTTCAGCCTGTCAGGGTAGATTAATTCACAGGTTGTGCACCAGAAAATCCCCATCAATACTTGGAAGAGCCACTGCATAATCTCAAATTTGGTGTTTGGTGCACGAAGTCTGGTTTCGGTGTCCAATGAGGCGAGGACACTCAGCAGAGGCCGTGCAGTCCATGGCCATTGCGACCGGCTGATCCCTCTCCCTGCGATTTACAGTTCCATGTGTATTCAAATAACCGTCACACACTTGAAGAGCTACAGCACAACACCGAAAGTGCTAGTGCTTCTATCCCTCAGGCAAGCTGCTACGCCTGTTTCACAGTATGATAAATCGAGAACAGCTCTGTATCGGCGTCAACGTTGGCCATTTCCAGCATCTTCTGTGACGTTCACTGACAAAGGTCAATCCTTCGTTGGTCTTATCGTAAATACAACCTCAGGTACGCGGATGATACGATCCTGTTGGCAGAAAGTGAAGAAGAATTGAGAACACTCTTGCTGAAGGTGAAAGACGAAAGTGAATAGGCCGGTCTTAGGCTGAATGTGAAGAAAAAATTATGGCAACTACACCTACCAATTGGTGGGATATAGCAGGAGAAACCATGGAGGTAGTGACCACATTCAGTTATCTCGGTTCCCACATCTCTGCTGATGGCGACTGCAGCCACGAAATCCGGAGACGCCTGTTGCTCGTTAGATAGGCGATGTCAAACCTTGACAAGGTTATAAGGTCCAGAGATATAACACTAGCAACAAAGATCCGTATTGTGAGGGCTATGGTCTTTCCAGTTGTGATGTATGGATGTGAGACCTGGACCATTAGAAAGGCTGAACGGCGAAGAATTGACTCCATCGAATTGTGGTGTTGGAGGAAACTTCTTAGAGTTCCATGGACTGCAAAGAGAACCAACGGATCAATATTGGAGCAAATAAAACCAGATTTCTTCCTGGAAGGTCTAATGTTAAAACAAAAGCTGACCTACTTTGGACACACAATGCGAAGACATGCCTCGCTGGAAAAAAACATTAATGCTGGGGAAGATTGAAGGAACTAGAAGAAGGGGACGTCAGAGGATGAGATGGATCGATGGCATCACAGAAGCAATGTGTTCCCACCTGGAAGGTCTACGGGAGAAAGTGCAAGACAGGAAAAAATGGCGTGGCTAACTCAAGAGCCGCCTCCATAGGGTCACTTCCATTCACATCTGACTTCGTAATCCTGGGAGATGCTGGATGTGGACTCAGAGAGCGCTTGTGGCCTCCTCCATGAAGAAGACAGGGATTCTATCATCGTGGCAGATGGGTGGCCTTGTAAATTTATACCGTTTTAACTTTCTAACGGCTACACGCTGTATTTAGACAATTTTAATCCCTACTGGAGTTACATATTGTTAATTCAGTTTGTAGTTTAACACTGGGCTTCTATGGGACTTTGACCTTTAATAACATGTGTGTTTATACTCAGTGACCATCCAGCCAGTCTTCAGCCACCAGAAGCACTATTTTTCTATTTCATAAAGCGACTGATTTTATGTTTTGTTGCAATCCACATCAAAGAAGACACGCTGTTAATCTTTGATCAGTAAATTTGTTCAATCATTTACATGGATATTTCTTGTGCCACTGTTGGTGGACATACCTGTGGGCGATGGAGTTTTGTGTGCACATCAGGTTTACACGTGTATTCAGATCCAGGTAGTCAGTGCTTGCTTCTCTTTCTGACTTGACAATACGATCATTATAACATTGCTTACGGCGTAACAGAGTTGATGGATCCCTTTGCGCAGGTGTTGATACTACTCCAGAAGATGCAGTGCAGCCACAAACTCCCGACTGAGCGTCTGGTGGCCATCTCTATGTTGCCCCCAGAATCCTCCTCCAGCCACTGAGATCCGATCCAAGGTCAAGGTCAAACCAAGGGCAAACTATGTTGCATGCATCGAGCAACTTTTCCTGACTCACGGAATCTCAAATGATTACTAGCAACGCACTTTTTTTTGGCTCAATTAGGCCTAAACATTTATCACATATTCCAACTAAATCCGGAAGTAGAGCGCAATGTCCTTCCATATGACAAGTTGAAGACCAGTTTATTTGAATAATTTTAGTCTCAGGTGTACATGGTAGTAGCCTACTACAAGTTTTTTAATTGTCATAAATGCCAAGAACGGTCATACAGAGAAAGGATTGCCTGCGTACAAGGTTTATCTCTCAAGTGCCGCTATCAGCGCAGCAACCCCTGTGAAAGCAATCAAATGCTGCTTCCCTGGATAGAGGCATGTTTTTCGTGCATGGCATGGATGATGGTCTTTGAACCGATCTGTTGAAACTCAAGGACCCGCCTCTAGAAACTTGTCTTCCCATCATCAGGGCATTCCAACACACTCTTCGGTCCTCAGATACTCTACAGGACCCCTCACAAGTGTTTGCAAGTCAGACAACATGTCATCCTCCAACCCAATTAGGGACAGCTGCCGATCTGATTTACAAAGTTCAGGCAAAGACGCGACATCCAGGAGCCAACACCAACAGCTTCCTTTATGGAGTCAGTGTTTTACCAGTCATCAGCAACACCAATACCATTACTAGCGAGCAGAGTGCACTTCCTGTGCGAGACCCTACATAGGGCTGAAGTGTGTCAGTCAGCTCTGTAGATATCAGTGGACAGCAACCTCATGGACCTCAGACATGGAAGCAGAAAACATGCGGAAACTGTATGCAAACATCTACATCTGTATCTACAGATATACTCAACAGACTGCCGTATTGTGCATGGTGGAGAGCACCTTGTACCATCGCTAGTCATTTCGTTTCCTGTTCCATTCGTAAATAGAGCGAGGGAAAAACGACTCTCTAAAAGCCTCCAAACGAGCCCTAATTTCCAAGATCTTATCTTCGTGGTCCTTACGCGAAATGTCCGTCGGTGGCAGCTGACTCGTTCTGCAGTTGGCCTCAGATGTTGGTTCTCTAAATTTCCGCAATAGAGCCTTGCAAAAAGACCATCATCTTCTCTCTAGGGATTCCCATTTGAGTTCATGAAGCGTCTCCACAGTATTTGTCTACCGACAGAACCTACCGGTAACAAATCTAGCAATGTGGCTCTGAGTTGTTTCGATATCTTCCTTTAACCCGACCTGGTTGAAATCCCTAACACTCGAAGACTACTCAAGAATGGGTCGCACTAGCGTTCTACAGGGTGAGTCATTAACTATTGCCACTTAGTATAACTCCGCAAGTATGATAGTAGCTGAAACGTTTGTGGGACAAATGTTGCAAGGGACAACGGGGGCCATAATATGACGTTGGTTTTTTGTTGCTGGGTGGGGTCGCTTCAGAGATATGAAGGTCAACTTTGTTTTTTTAAACGGGATCCTATAGTTTGATACTTATTTTCTGATATCAGCTATCTAGACGAATCCAATGATGTGTAACAGTAAGGTCTTTGAAGGTCAACGAAGGTCAAAAAGTTGGCATGAACGTCCATTTACAGAAGGTGTTAGAAGTGATGACCATTGGTATCAATGCAGTGCTGCAATCTTTTTTACCTTATCACGTCGCCATTTATTGAAGCACATGCTATGACAATTCTCTGTCGTACATCGTGCAAATGTCCGTAGCTCGTGGTCTACGGGAACGTTCTTGCTTCCAGAGCACAATGTCCCGGGATCGATTCCCGGCGGGGTCAGGGATTTTCACCTGCCCCGAGATGATGGGTGATGCTGTGTCGTCTTCATCATCATTATTCATCCCCATTATGGTCGGAGGAAAGCAAAAGCCAACCAGCAAACCACCTCCATTAGGACCTTGCCTAGTAAGGCGGTGCGGGTCTCCCGCATCGTTGTCCACGCTCTGTCAAGAAGCGTGGAACTTAATTTCCATATAGTGTAAATAGTAAATATTCGCCGAATACGCCGTATCCATCTGCAGTGCCATTGACACGTGAACACCATTTGACGGTTTCGCAATATGACACTAATAGGAACGCTAAGACTAGTGCCGTCGAATCAAGCGAATGTGAATGATGTATTCCTTCGAATCACAAGTCGATATGCTTCTCATTTACGGAGAATGCCAACGAAATTCAGTGAGAGCTAGAGACTTATACGCTGAAAGATATCCTCAACGCTACAGTCTGGAACCGCGCGACCGCTACGGTCGCAGGTTTGAATCCTGCCTCGGGCATGGGTGTGTGTGATGTCCTTAGGTTAGTTAGGTTTAAGTAGTTCTAAGTTCTAGGGGACTGATGACCTCAGAAGTTAAGTCCCATAGTGCTCAGAGCCATTTGAACCATTTTATCCTCAACGTACTCACACAACACGTCATACATTTAAATATATGTATGATAAACTGAGAACAACTGGATCTTTAACGCATCGGAAACATATCTGGCAAAGGAAAGTTACTAACGAGAAAACGGAAATTGGTACTCTTACCACTGTGGTTCGAGATCCTTGTGTTAGTTCGCGTCGAATCACAAGGGAATCTGGCATGAGCCAGAGTAGTGTTGTTCGTGTTCTGCATCGCCATAAATATTATCCTTACCATCTCAGTCTCCACCAAGAATTAACTGGTACGGATTGTATGCGTCGCATTGAATTCTGCCTATGGGCTCAACTTCATATTCAGAGGGATGACACATTTATTAATTTGATTTTATTTGCTGACGACGCTACATTCACGAAACATGGAAATTTTAGTTTGCATAACATGCATTATTGGGCAACTGCAAATCCATGTTGGCTGCGGCAAGTTGCACACCAAAAACCGTGATCTATAAATGTAAGGTGTGAGATTCTGGAGGACAGAATTATAGGCCCCTATTTCATCGAAGGAAATCTTAATGGCAGGAAGTACACCACTTTCCTGTAAGAAATATTAGGTCTGTTACTGCAAGAAATACCTTTAGGAACAAGGAACAGAATGTGGTTGGTATCAACATGATGGGTGTCCAGCACATTTTTCGGTGATGGCTAGAAATGAGTTGCAGATACAATTCCCAAACCGTTGGATTGGACCCAGAGGAGATGTGTCGTGGCCGGATCGTTCGCCAGACTTGACGCCTCTGGATTTTTCCTTGTGGGGATTCGTAAAAGACATTGTTTGTAAAGACATTCCAACTACACCTGAAGATATGCGGGAGAGAATTGTCACTGCATGTGATTCGATAAGTGCCAAAGTGATAAGGAATACCACTCAATCCATGATAAGACGATTGCAGCACCACATTGATACCAATGATCATCACTTCGAACACCTTCTGTAAATGGACGTTCATGCCACCTTTTTGACCTTCGTTGACCTTCAAAGGCCTTACTGTTAAACATCATTGAATTCGTCTCGATAGGCGCTATCAGAAAATAAATACCAAACTATAGCATCCCATTTAAAAAAACAAAGTTGACCTTCATATCTCTGAAGCGACCCCACCCAGCAATAAAATACCAACGTCATATTATGGCCCCCGTTGTCCCATACTACTTTTGTCCCACTAACTTTTCAGCTCGTATCATACCTTCGGAGTTATTCTAGGTGGCAATAGTTAGTGAACACCCTGTATAGTCTGTTTCCATTATGGATGAACTACACTTTCGCAAAATTCTCCCGATAACACGAAGGTGAGCATTCCCCTTTCCTACGACGAACCTGACGTGTTCATTCCATTTCATACCGCTTTGCAGCGTTACCCTAGATATTCAATCCTTGTGACTATGTCAGGCAGCACCTACTAATGCTGCATTCGAACGTTACAGGATTGTTTATCCTATTCTTTCACATTAACTTACATTTTTCTATATTCAGCTGCCATTCTTCACACTAACTAGAATTTTTTTCTAGGTCTTCTTGTTTATTCTTACAGTCACTCAACGACGACACCTTCCCATACACCACAGCGTCATCAGCAAACAATCGTGAATCTCTCCTGACCCTGTGTGTTAGATTATTTCTAAAGAGAGTGAGAATAGAAGTGGACCTATCACACTTCCCTGGGGCCATGCGGACGATGCCCTTGGTCTCTGATGAACACTCACCGTCGGAAACAACGTACTGGGTTCTATTACTGAAAAAGTCTTCGAGACACGTACATATCTGGGAATTAAAACAGTATGCTCGGATCTTTGTCCACATTCAGCAGTGGGGTACATTGTTAAACACCTTTCGAAAATCTAGGAATATGGAATCTGCCTGGTTTGTAAGAAACCATTTGAGAAAAGGATGAGTTTCGCACAAGCGATGCTATCTAAATCCGTGATGATTTCTGGACAAAAAGTGTTCTGTCTCAACGAAATTTATTATGTTGGAACTCGTAACGTGTTCAAGAATGCTGCAGCATTATGACGTTAAGGATATTGGTCTATAATTACACTATGTGATCAAAAGTATCCGGACACCTGGCTGAAAATGACTTATAAGTTCATGGCGCCCTCGATCAGTAATGCTGAAATTCAATATGGTATTGGCCCACCCTTAGCCTTCATGACAGCGTCCACTCTCACAGGCATACGTTTAATTAGGTGCTGGAAGGTTTCTTGGGGAATGGCAGCCCATTCGTCACGGAGTGCTGCACTGAATAGAGGTATCGATGTCGGTCGGTGAGGCCTGGCAAGAAGTCAGCCTTCCAAAACATCACAAAGGTGTTCCATACAATCCAGGTCAGGTCTCTGTACTAGCCAGTCCATTGTAGGGATGTTATTGTCGTGTAACCACTCCGCCATAGGTCGCGCATTATGAAAAGGTGATTGATTGTGTTGAAAGATGAAATTGCCATCCCCGAATTGCTCTTCAACAGTGGGAAGCAAGAAGGTGCTTAAAACATCAATGTAGCCCTGTGCTGTGATAGTGCCGCGCCAAATAATATGGCGTGTGAGCCCCCTCCATGAAAAACACGGCCACACCATAACACCGCTACATCCGTATTTTACTGACGGCACTAGACACACTGGCAGATGACGTTCACCGGGCATTCGCCATACCCACCCCCTGCCATGAGTTCGCCACATTCTGTACCATGATTCGTCACTCCACACAACGTTTTTGCACCGTTCAATCGTTCAATGGTTACGCTCCTTACACCAAGCGAGGCGTAGTTTGGCATTTACCGGCGTGATGTGTGGCTTATGAGCAGCCGCTCAACCATGAAATCCAAGTTTTCTCACCTCCCGCCGAACTGTCACACTACTTGCAGTGCATCCTGACGCAGTCTGGAATTCCTATGTGATTGTCTGGATAGATGTCTGCCTATTACAAAATGGTTCAAATGGCTCTGAGCACTATGGGACTTAACATCTCAGGTCATCAGTCCCCTAGAACTTAGAACTACTTAAACGTAACTAACCTAAGTACATAACACACATCCATGCCCGAGGCAGGATTCGAACCTGCGACCGTAGCGGTCACGCGGTTCCAGACTGAAGCGCCTAGAACCGCTCGGCCACCAGAGTCCGGCCTGCCTATTACAAATTACGACCTTCTTCAACTGTCGGCGGTCTCTATCAGTCAACAGACAAGGTCAGCTTGCACGCTTTTGTGCTGTACGTGTCCCTTCACGTTTCCACTTCGTAGAAAGCTCGCGTACAGACGTAGGACACAAGAGACACCCAATCACCTAACCATGATCGAAGTAGGTCAGTTCCGCGAAGCGCCCCATTCTGCTGTCTCACGATTTCTAATGACTACTGAGGTTGCTGATATGGAGTACCTGGCAGCACAACGCATGTAATATGAGAAACGTATGGTTTTAGCATACCTTTCTTACGAGCAGGAGTCACTTGAGATTTTTCCTGTCGCTTCGGATTTTTCGGTGGGTAAGAGATTCGCTATAAATGCAAGTTAAGTAAGGGGCCAATGGCGCAGAGTACTCTCCGCAAAACCTAACAGGGATTATGAGCCGGCCGGAGTGGCCGATCGGTTCTAGGCGCTTCAGTCTGGAACCGCGTGACCGCTACGGTCGCAGGTTCGAATCCTGCCTCGGGCATGGATGTGTGTGATGTCCTTAGGTTAGTTAGGTTTAAGTAGTTCTAAGTTCTAGGGGACTGACGACCTCAGATGTTAAGTCCCATAGTGCTCAGAGCCATTTGAACCATTTGATTCTCACTGGATCTGGCAACTTATGTGCTTTCAACTCCTTCAGTTGTTTCTCTGCGCCTCGCGTGGCAATTTCTGTCCTCCATGGAAAACAACGGTATGTTTGTGCGGTTCTTCTGCGTCAAGTATTTCTTAAAGGTGAAATTTAAAACTTCGTCCTTCCTTTCGCTATCTTCTACTGCCACACTAGACTGGTCACCGAGTGCCTGGACTGAAGCCCTAGACCCGCTTAACTATTTTACATAGGACCAGAATTTTTTCGCGTTGTCGGTAAGACCTTTGGCTCAAGCATGCCGATGAAAGTTGTTGTTCAAATGTTCAAATGTGTGTGAAATCTTATTGGACTTAACTGCTAAGGTCAACAGTCCCTAAACTTACACACTACTTAACCCAAACTATCCTAAAGAGAAACACACACACCCATGCCCGAGGGAGGACTCGAACCTCCGCCGGGACAAGCCACACAGTCCATGACTGCAGCGCCCTAGACCGCTCGCCTAATCCCGCGCGGCAAAGTTGTTGTAAGATTCGCGCATTGATCTTCTTATGGTCTTACGAATTTCTGCTAACTGTTGCCTGTCAAACTTTGCGCATTCTATATTGAAGTGAGAGTGCAATCACTTCTGTTTCCACATCATTTTCCGAATTTGATTATTAAACCGCGGAGGGTCCTTTCCACCCTTAAACCGCTTACTTGGCACATATTTCTATAGAGTCCGATTGACAATCAGTTTAAACTTTGCCACTTAACCCTCTACGTCCGTAATAGTGGAGCTTAATGATGTTCATTCATTGTTTAAGTGATATTGTTTAAGTTAACAACTGCTTATCTGCTTCTTCTAGCATAAACATTCACCTCTCCTTTCAAAGGATTTGTTAACGTAAGTTTCCATCGTCGCTATGATGACATCATGATCGCTAATACCAGTATCTACACTGACACAGTCGATAAGGTGAGGCCTGTTTGTAGCTATGGGGTTTAAAATATTTCCATTGTGCGTGAGTTGTCTGACTAGTTGTTTAAGGCAGTTCCCGGAAAACGTGTTCAGAGCGACTTCACAAGGCTGTCCTTCCGTACCACCTGCAGTGAATCCATAGACGTCCCAGTCTGTAGGCTATTCGGTAGTTTAAATTCGCCTTCAACCAATATTGCATGATCTGGTTATTTCCGATGTACTGGCCGTAGAAATTCCTTCAGTGGCTCTAAAATTGTCTCAGCGGAATCGGGTGACCGGTAAAAACATCCAACAATTAACTTTATTTCACCTAAACCTGTTATAAGCCATCAGAAACGTCATTGTCACACTCAGTTTCGACCTCAACAGAGACAATTTTTTTTTTCAACTGCAATGAATGCTCCTCCTTCTATGGTGTCTAATCAGACTTTCCGATATACGTTCCGCGACTCGCTAAATATTTCGGAGCTTCTGCTCCGCGTTTGAGCCAGCCCTCGGTCGCGAGAATAATTTGAGTCTGAGAAATTTCCTGGAGGGCACTAAATTCGAGAAATTTGTTACGAATAGTTCAACAATTTACCATTAAAATTTTAACAGTCGAATTGTCTACTTTGTACGCGATCTGGTTTCGCTTTCTGTGTATCGACTAGCGAGTGTTTATGAAAAGACCTCAAACTACTGTCTAGCCTTTTTATAAAAAAAAAGAAAAGAAAAGAAAAAAAAAAGAAAAGCCATGTGCACTCCACAAGCACGCTGCTACCCTAGTAACTGCTTCCTTTGTGTAGTGCATCCCTGACATATCAGGGAGAAAGCTATACGTCCGCACCCTATAACACAAGTCCAAAAATCTGCAGCCGTGACCGTCGCAGGAGGAGGAGATTAGCGTTTAACGTCCCGTCAACAACGAGGTCATTAGAGACGGAACACAAGCTCGGATTAGGGAAGGATGGGAAGGAAATCGGCCGTGCCCTTTCAAAGGAACCATCCTGTCATTTGCCTGAAGCGATTTAGGGAAATCACGGAAAACCTAAATCTGGACGGCAGGACGCGGGATTGAACCGTCGTCCTCCCGAATGCGAGTCCAGTGTGCTAACCACTGCGACACCTCGCTCGGTGTGATCGGCACAGAATCGATGGAACCTCTGGTTGAGCCACTCTACTCAACTCCAAGCTACAGGACCCTGATCGACTCGGGTTATGATGTGAGTGTGAGCCCTTCTTGCACCCTGTAGGTGAGGCCAGCGGTCTTCATTAGTTCCGCCAGCCTGCCGTAGGAACTGAGGATGTATTCACAACGCCAGTGACTGTCGTCATTGGTGCCGACGTGGGCAACAACTTGCAGACTACTGCACCCTGTGCCCCCGATAGCTGCAGGCAGGGCCTCCTCTCCGTTTCGGATGAGGCCCCACAGCAGACACACCGATCGTACAATGGAATTCTTTCTAGCCCCGGACGCTATTTCCCTAATAGGCTAAACAGTGGGCTTAACATCACAGCTCCAGATGATTAAAAAATTCTTCTCCTGTTTGCCTGCTCAGACCCCGCTTAAGGAGCGGCCACCTGTCCACTCACTGAGTGAATGGATGAGGGCAGACGGGCAGCCTCCACACTGATTCTCCATCTCAGTCGACGAGACCGCCACTCACCCTGCAGTGAGCGTTGATCCCCCACATCAGGTAAGTTGGAAGGCGCCTTGACAGGTTGGAAGCTGAACGAACTGCAGTCAACGATTACTGGCTGTCCAAATACAGACAAACAGATGCTGACTGCGCTAATGTACACGTTACCGTTGCCAAAACGCAATACTAATCTCTCAGAAACAAAAGTACCCATCGAATTTCAGAGTTAAGCCATCAAGCACACAAAACACGAAAAAATGTAAGAATTGAACTGAGAAAACAAACAGAAAAGCAAAATATGCTACGGCACAGCACACACACTGAAGCGCCAAAGAAACTGGCATAGGCAGGCGTATTCAAATACAGAGATATGTAAACAGACACAATATGGTGCTGCGCTCGGCAACGCCTATATACACTCCTGGAAATTGAAATAAGAACACCGTGAATTCATTGTCCCAGGAAGGGGAAACTTTATTGACACATTCCTGGGGTCAGATACATCACATGATCACACTGACAGAACCACAGGCACATAGACACAGGCAACAGAGCATGCACAATGTCGGCACTAGTACAGTGTATATCCACCTTTCGCAGCAATGCAGGCTGCTATTCTCCCATGGAGACGATCGTAGAGATGCTGGATGTAGTCCTGTGGAACGGCTTGCCATGCCATTTCCACCTGGCGCCTCAGTTGGACCAGCGTTCGTGCTGGACGTGTAGACCGCGTGAGACGACGCTTCATCCAGTCCCAAACATGCTCAATGGGGGACAGATCCGGAGATCTTGCTGGCCAGGGTAGTTGACTTACACCTTCTAGAGCACGTTGGGTGGCACGGGATACATGCGGACGTGCATTGTCCTGTTGGAACAGCAAGTTCCCTTGCCGGTCTAGGAATGGTAGAACGATGGGTTCGATGACGGTTTGGATGTACCGTGCACTATTCAGTGTCCCCTCGACGATCACCAGTGGTGTACGGCCAGTGTAGGAGATCGCTCCCCACACCATGATGCCGGGTGTTGGCCCTGTGTGCCTCGGTCGTATGCAGTCCTGATTGTGGCGCTCACCTGCACGGCGCCAAACACGCATACGACCATCATTGGCACCAAGGCAGAAGCGACTCTCATCGCTGAAGACGACACGTCTCCATTTGTCCCTCCATTCACGCCTGTCGCGACACCACTGGAGGCGGGCTGCACGATGTTGGGGCGTGAGCGGAAGACGGCCTAACGGTGTGCGGGACCGTAGCCCAGCTTCATGGAGACGGTTGCGAATGGTCCTCGCCGATACCCCAGGAGCAACAGTGTCCCTAATTTGCTGGGAAGTGGCGGTGCGGTCCCCTACGGCACTGCGTAGGATCCTACGGTCTTGGCGTGCATCCGTGCGTCGCTGCGGTCCGGTCCCAGGTCGACGGGCACGTGCACCTTCCGCCGACCACTGGCGACAACATCGATGTACTGTGGAGACCTCACGCCCCACGTGTTGAGCAATTCGGCGGTACGTCCACCCGGCCTCCCGCATGCCCACTATACGCCCTCGCTCAAAGTCCGTCAACTGCACATACGGTTCACGTCCACGCTGTCGCGGCATGCTACCAGTGTTAAAGACTGCGATGGAGCTCCGTATGCCACGGCAAACTGGCTGACACTGACGGCGGCGGTGCACAAATGCTGCGCAGCTAGCGCCATTCGACGGCCAACACCGCGGTTCCTGGTGTGTCCGCTGTGCCGTGCGTGTGATCATTGCTTGTACAGCCCTCTCGCAGTGTCCGGAGCAAGTATGGTGGGTCTGACACACCGGTGTCAATGTGTTCTTTTTTCCATTTCCAGGAGTGTAAGACAACAAGTGTCCAGCGCAGTTGTTAGATCCGTTACTGCTGCTACAATGGCGGCTTATAAAGATTTAAGTGTGATTTATATCCGAGATAGCGATGAAATGGGGATTTTCCCGTACGACCATTTCACGAGTGTATCCGGAATCAGGAATCCGGTAAAACATCAAATCTCCGACATCGCTGCGGCCGGAAAAAGATCCTGTAAGAAAAGGACCAACGACGACTGAAGAGAATCCTTCAACGTAACAGAAGTGCAACCCTCCTGCAAATTGCTGCAGATTTCAATGCTGGGCCATCATAAGTGTCAGCGTGCAAACAGTTCAATGAAACATCATCGATATGAGCTTTCGGAGCCGAAGGCTCGCTCGTGCACCCTTGCTGACTGCACGACACAAAGCTTTACGCCTTGCCTGAGCCCATCAACGCCGATATTGGCCTATTGATGACTGGAAACATGTTGCCTGGTCGGATGAGTCTCGTTTCAAATTGTATAGAGCGAATGGAAGTGTACGGGTATGGAGACAACTTCATGAGTCCATGGACCCTGCATGTCAGTAGGGGACTGTTAAAGCTGGTGGAGGCTCTTTAATGGTGTGGGGCATATGCAGTCAGAGTGATATGGGACCCCTGATACGTCTAGATATGACTCTGGCAGGTGACATATACATAAGCAGCCTATCTGATAACCTGCATCCATTCATGTCCATTGTGCATTCCGACGGACTTGGACAATTCCAGCAGGACAATTCGACACCCCAAACGTCCAGAATTGCTACACAGTGGCTCCAGGAACTCTTTTCTGAGTTTAATCACTTCCGCTGGCCACCAGACTCCCCAGACATGAACATTATTGATCATATCTGGGATGCCTTGCAACGTCCTGTTCAGAAGAGATCTCCACCCCCTCGTAATCTTACGGATATATGGACAACCCTGCAGGATTCATGGTGCGTTCCCTCCGGCATTACTTCAGACGTTAGTCGAGTCCATGCCACGTAGTGTTGCGGCACTTCTGCATGCTCGTGGGGCCCTGCATGATATTAGGCAGCTGTACCAGTTTCTTTGGCTCTTCTGTGTATTATATCAGTGTTCCCAAACTCTGCACACTTTCAAAATCAGTAACTTATCCATCTCCTGGCGATGGATACGGTGTCCACCACGACCATTATTGATTGTAAATCATATTATCGTTTCGGGTCCCCTCACCTCCAACCCTTTGATACCCTAAAGCGAGCAATAGCAATGATATTATAAAAGTTAATGGACAATTTATTGCGCAAGTATAGTACCGGTAGCACAACATCAGGGCAAGAATTTTGGTGATGGTTGCCCCCAGAGCTGTCAGTCTCCTAGGCATAGAACTTTCTAAATTCACTTGGATTAGAGATTCGCGACTCTACCCAGATAGTCAGCTCCCTGGGTACAAAAACATACCTCAAAATTTTTTCTAAACTTAATTTCCATCATTTCACAACCCTCTTCGGGTGTTAGAGTCACTGAAGCCCACCCACCCTTCCTTCAATCAACTGTGCCGTAATTCTTGGGGAATTACAGGTACAATATGAGGACATCCTCAGTCCAGTCCCCACCAGCCAATGGGCCACACCCCTTGTCACTGTTGAAAAACTAAATCGTGCCTTACGCATTTGTGGAGATTTCAAGATGACCATCAACACCCAATTAGTCATTGATGTGTACCCAGTACCTAAGATAGAGTATATCAAGGCCCATTTAGTGGGTGGAAAAGTGTTTGCAAAAATTTACCTGAGAGACACATGCTACAAGCTGCCACTTGACGAAGAATCTCTACATCTCCTAGTTATCACCACTCCTTTCAGACTGTTACAGTGCAACAGACTTCTCTTTGGTAAAGCCAGCGCCCCAGATATCTGGAGCGTCTTACTCGCAATGTACTGGGGACAGTAAATTATTTACACGTCAATTTCGTAACAGGCAAAGATTCCTGGACATGCCCAACAAATTGAATGCTCTCTTAACAGTCCTCCAACATGCCAGTCTAAAATGTAATGACAGAAAGTGTTGTTTCTTTGTTCATCAACATGAATATCATGGACACATCTGCAGTGCTTCCGGCATAGACCCCACACCTCCGTACCTTGAGGCAGTACAAAATAATCAGTCTGCCACCAATACCACCCAGCTGAAATTAGTGCTGGGACAATTGAGTTACCGCCTACACTGATGACAGATGCAAAAGACTACGTAGTGGGAGCAGTCCTGTTCTACGTGAGTGACAGGTTGGAATCCCCACTCACTTTTGTGTCTAAAACCCTCACCATAGCTCAGTGACATTGTAGCCAGATTGAGAAAGGAAAATTACTCATCATTTTTGGCCTTAAAATATTCCATGATTATGTGCATGGTAGACATTTAATATTAGTCACTGAGCATAAACCAGTGCTTCCTCGTTTCAAAGCTTCAGCCAACATTCCCACCAAAATCGTCTGCCACCTTCAGTGGGGGCACTGTTCTTGTCGAGTTATGACTATGATATTCAATAATATTCTCGCACACAATATGAAAACACTGACTTCCTTTCCTGCCCACCTCTTGGTCAGGATCCTGCTTTCGATAAGTATCCTGAAATGTGTTTCCACCTGGAAATCGCTGTAGAAGAAGCTGTAGCCAAACTCCCACTGGACACAGAGCTTATTGCACGCTGTACTTGGAAGACCAAACCCTCAGCGAGATCCTCCTTCTGGGACACCATGGTTAACCATCACATCGCAAACAGACCTGGCAGCAGGAGATCCAGGACTACTCGCGCAGATAGAATGGGCTCTCAACACTTATCAGCATGCTACTGCTCCAAAGAGGAAACGTCTGCACCAAAGTGGTCATTCCTGCAACTCTCCAGCAGCACATTTTGTCATTTCTCCACATCGGACACTGGGACATGGTGCTCACTAAACATCTGGCCTGTCACCATATCTATTGGTATAGCACGGAAACTGCTATTAATCAGCCTTGTACCACCTTCCAGAGCAAGCAGACCATCCCTCCATGCCATTTCTGCCCTTGATCAGATTCTTCGATTCCTTGGGCCAGGTTTAATTTGGATATCTTGGGACTCATTGCAATCAATAGACGATGCCAACAGTTTCCCACATGTCTGCCACATCAACTAGTCAAACTATTCAAACCTTAAGTATAAAACATTCTCTGACTCCTGCCACATCAGTTCAGGGTAAAATCTCGAGATTTCGAAGATTTCCACCATCGTCATCGTCAGGAACAACAGACTGTCCAAATCACTGCTGGGGTGGCCTTACATAGCCCGAAGACGGATTCTGACTAATGGGTAGTTGCTTCATGCTGTCACAGATGGTGTCAACGTCTGCGCTGGTGGCGCCACCGCTCCCGCCTTAGCGTAAACATTGCGACGAATGTCTATGCCTATAGAGCTCGCTACCTTGCGCCGCTAAGGTTATTCCACCGTCACAATTGAAGGTTTTCTCACACATTCTTGCTCCTAGAGACTCTTTCACTGTAGAGTCCCAACATGTGGGAGCTGGGACAAAATGTTTGATTAGTCAAACAGTATTTTATGTTTGTTTGTGAGGCTGTGCTCAGCAACTGCGGATTTATTCAGATTACGATTTTTAATATGCCGTTGATGTTCTGCACAGCGGTCGGAAACGGTGTGAATGGACGGACCGATGTAATTGCTTCCACATTCATATGGGATGTTTCAAATTCCAGGAATCCAAAGGCCGAGACTGTCCTTAGTAGGGCGTAGCATCTGATTTATCTTCTTAGGAGGTCGTAAAACAGATCTGATATCTCGTCTTCCCAGGTCTCTGCCTATTTTGCTGGATATAGAGGCGCAGAAGGGAAAGAATATAATCGGTGGTTCATCACGTGAATGTTCAACATTTTTAGGTTTCCTTTTCTTGGTGAATGCTGACTTGATATCACGTGACCCACAGCCGTTCTTCCTGAATATACACTTCAGATGACTGATTTGGGAATCCAAGTGGTCTTCGTCAGAAACGGTTTTTGCTCTGTGTGTTAGTGTATTAGTATTTAAAGCCGTTCTCTTCTGGATGGTGAACACTGGGCGCTCAGATGTAAATCAGTGTGCGTCGGCTTGCGATACACTGAATGGCCGAGACGTCCAGGAACTTTTGTCAGCCTGGATGGGATATCGCTGTATGCAAAAGTTCCTGTGGAGGACGCATTGGCAGAGCATTTTCCTCCTGAAACGATACAGTTGTTCCGACATGTTATGACGACCACCTATTTCTTGTACGACGGTAAATTTTATTAAATGACGGACAGAATGGCTATGGGTTCACCGTTGTCTCCAGCAATGGCCAAATTTTTTATGGAATATATTTAGGGACGTCCCTTAAATTCAGCTCCCCTTCGTCCACCTTCATTTTGTTGTTATGTTGATGACGCGTTTATGGTCCGGCCACACGGCGTAGAAACTCTTGAACACTTCCACGGACATATGAACACCATGCACCCATGCTCATCGTCGAGACAGAGAAAGAGGGGAAGCTACCGTTTTTAGATGTTCTGGTACAATGGAAGTCGGATGGACGTCTCGGTCACGCAGTGTACAGCAAGCCGACACACACTGGTTTATATCTGAGCGCTCAGTTTTCACCATCCAGTACAGAACAGAGTGGCTTTAAATACGCTAGCACACAGAGCAAAAACCGTTTCTGACGAAGACCACTTGGATTCAGAAATCTGTCATCTGAATTATGTGGCATCTAGTACAGAAAAGAGCGGCTTTAAATACACTAGCACACGGAGCAAAAACCGCTTCTGACGAAGACCACTTGGATTCCGAAATCAATCATCTGAATTATGTGGCTAAGTTTCACATGACATCAAGTCAGTATTCACCAAGAAAAGAAACAGTGAAAATGTTGAACATTCACGTGATGAGCCACCGACTGCGATCCTTCCCTTCTGCGCCGCTACGTCCACCAAAATAGGCAGAGACCTGGGAAGACGAGGTATCAGATCTGTTTTCTGTCTTCCTAAGAAGATAAAGCACATGCTACGCACTGCTAAGGACAGTCTCGGCCTGAGCTTTCCTGGAGTTTACAACATTCCATGTGAATGCAAAAGCAGTTACATCGTTCAGTCCATCCGCACCGTTTCCGACTGCTGTGCAGAACATCAACGGCATATTAAAAATCGTAAGCTCAAGAAATCCGCAGTTACTGAGCACAGCCTAACAAACAAACATAAAATGTGGTTTGACGAAACAAAAGTTTTGTCCCAGGCTACCACATACAAGGACTCTATAGTTAAAAGGCAGCAGAAATAAGAAAGTGTGAGAAAATCTGGAGCCTTGACGGCGGATATAATCTTAGCGGTGCATGGAAGCGAGCTCTCGATGCAGAGAAGAGCCATAGATATTCGTCACAGTGTTTAGACTGCAGCAGGAGCGGTGGCGCCACCAGCGCATACGTTGACACCACCTGCGACAACCCAACTGTCGACCAATCGAAAGCCGTCTTCGGGCTATATAAAGCCACCACAGAAGCGATTTTCACAGTCTGTTGTTCCTGACGACGACGATGGTCGAAATCGCCGAAAGCTCGACGTTTTACCCTGAACCGACGTGGCAGTACTCCGAGTTCGTTTTAGACAACAGTGCCCTCGCGAAAGACTTCGTTCTCATATTCAAAGATTATCTCGCATATTTTTTATTCGATGACTTCCTGGCGCAACTGTGCAGCCAATGGTACCCAACTTGCGCCTATTGTATTCTCCACTTTCTGTGACAAAAGTGGTATCATCCTAGTTGAAGCAACACCCTCCCATCTTGCCTTAAATGGGCTAGCGGAACGTACCGTCTGCACTTTTAAAACACAGATGTCTAAACCTCACTGCCATCTTCCTCTGAAAGAGGCCCTGGTCCTTTTTTCTGGCATCGTACAGGTCAACTACGCAGGATGGCTGATCACCTACCGAGAGACCTCAAGGCCGATCCCATTAGTCCCATCTTTATATCCTTTACTCCACAGTTCACAGCACAGCCCCCCCACCCTCCCCCCCCCAACCCCCCCCCCCGCCCCGTCCACCACTCGGCAGTCATACAACTACAATTTTTCTCTGAAATTCCCATTATGAATCCTTGATTTTACGAAGTGATGTTAACATGAGTTTCCGAAAGAATTTCTAAATTAGTAGGCAGGGCCATGGCTGAAGTAATACTTGTGCTGCAAACACGTTAACCAATTACGATCTCGCTTTGGTTCTTCTCCTGACACCGAGAACCACTTTCGTTTGTTTAAGAAGTTGAGCAATCTCAAGTGCTGCCAGCAGCATACTCGCTGGAGAGGCCTTCAACAGCTTCACATACCACATTAAGACCAACACCAATGGATGTGGACACCATCCTCACAACAACTGCACATGGCAATGCAGAACTTTCCTACTCCAGGGACGTGGAGATGAGCTTCGCCATCTCCTCAGATCTGCGCAGGGGGAGGGGTGCTGTACCGAAGCTTAACATCCGTGGTGTCAGCTACCCACATCACATCAGTGCTTCGAAGATGCCTAACCCACTGTGGACAGTTTTCAGGAAGATCGACAGCCATGATCCAACCGACTTTTCAGGAAGTGACCCAAGCGCCGCTAGAGGTCGCAGGCCTCACGGACCTATCCTCTTCTGCAAGACATACGACCGAAAATAGGCCTGGCTGTGTCCTAACGCCGAGCGACATTTAGGACAGCTCTTAGACCAGTCCAGGCAGTGCACTCCTAGTGAGTTTTCCTGGGCCAGGCGCCGATTCCGCTATGATTCCATCAATCAGGATTTTCACTCGAGAGCAGCCTCTGCAGCGTCACTGCCATTCACATCTGTCTTCGTGACCCCGGGAGCTGCCAGCTGTGGATTTAGAGTGTTTGTGGTCTCCAGGTTGAAAAAGACAGGAGACCTGTGATCTAGTAAACTTATTCCTGTTTAACGTTCAGACGACTACACAACCAGACTTTGACAATTTTGTTCCCTATGAGACTTAGATTTCTTTCATTCAATGTTTACTTTAACACGGAGCATCCTACATGACTTTGACTTTTATAAAGTGAGATTTTACACTCTGTGACATTCTAACCGGCCTTCAGCCACCAGAAGTGCGGGTATTATTGTTCTGTTCTAAGAAGTGCCTTATTTTACCTTTTTGTTCAATCAAATGGCACTGAGCACTATGGGACTTAACATCTATGGTCATCAGTCCCCTAGAACTTAGAACTACTTAAACCTAACTAACCTAAGGACATCACACAACACCCAGTCATCACCAGGCAGAGAAAATCCCTGACACCGCCGGGAATCGAACCCGGGAACCCGGGCGCGGGAAGCGAGAACGATACCGCACGACCACGAGCTGCGGACACTTTTTGTTCAATCCACATCGGAGTTGACATGTTATTAACCTTTGATACATCAACCTGATCAATCATCGCTACGTGGATACTTTTTGTTTCCCTCTTGACAGACATATCAGATTACAATAGTGTAAGGACGAAACCCTCTCTGTAGCCAGTTTGCTGGAAGAGTACCTACTACAGTTCACTACGTTGGCCAGCCAATAATATGTATTGTGTGGTCTGGCCACGAAAGAAAGCAAATAAGTCAAACGAATGCCCCTTCGAGTTTTATTCCCATGTCTGGTTGAAGCTTAGTAGTGAACAAAGACCTTGTAAAAAACAACTAGACTCACTTACGGCGCTGCAGTCGCGGGATAATTTGAACCTTCGGCTGGACGCCATTATAGTGGTTGTAGTCTGATGTGTTGTGTAGTATTGTTGTTTATGAAGACCCTGATTCAACGTTGTATATTTGTTGGAGCGTACATACAGTATTTGTTACTCGTAATTCTACTGTCTGTACGTTCCAATCAAAAGAAGTACAATGGTGAAGAGTTGTGCAGCGATTAATTGTACAAATAAATTCGAGAAAGAACGAATATTACATTTCACAGGTATGTGGACATTTTAAGTTGTTTTGTATGTCAGTGCACTTGCTTAATAAATGTTTTTGTAACACGGTATTAGCATAATGTCTGTGCATCTATTTGCAAGTTTCCTTTCTCAAAACCACAGCTGTTACAAAAATGGTTACACGCTGTCAGGAGGCAAGATTTCCGACCGACAGAATAACTTCTTATATGTTCTGATCATTTTGAAGAAAGTTGGCTGATTGATAGTGTTTTCATGGTCTAGGTTAGGTTGAAACTTGATAATTTGGTCGTGAGTTGCCAAAGCACTATGCCATATGTAACGCACTTCTCGTCATAAAATCTAAAGCAAGGTAGAGTCAGAAAATATCTATTAACATAGTGGGCAAATCTTCGAGTATTTTGATGCCTTTTTCGTACATATATCGTAAATGAACTACGAAAAATGCTAGGGGTCCAGTACATAACTTTTAGCAACGGCAGATTCCATGTAGTACGTAAGATAAATTCATAAACAGTGACTAGTTGCTGTTTGTTCATAAATTAAAAAGTATATTGTAGTAACGTATTTAAATGAGGCATTATGTTTGTGACCTAACTCAAGGGAAGCCATTTTATAACCAAAAGCGACGTATAAACATTCGAACTCCGCGCGTCAGTTTACCACTCTAATGGCCGCCGCCCAGCAATTCAATTTGTCCGCTCTTCACAGTCGACCACTCGTGCGGTTGTGGGGGCCTGGTAGTGAATAATGTTCATGAGGGTGGTAGTATGAGTGGCTTGTTGTGGGCAAGATACTCAGCATACTAGGCTCAAACTTTATACGGTTATTTATTTTTTCTTTTACACCAGAGCAGTTGCCTCAACAGTCCTTATATAGCCAACATAAACACACCTCGACGGTGTCATATCCTGTTCGTCGTCTTACTAGTCAAGAGCGATAGTGTTAATGTATAATGTAGACCTACTACTCGAGTAATAAATCAGATACACTCTCAGATAGAAAAAACGAAGCACTACGTAGGAATTGGATTTGATGTACGTGTGCAGACAAACAAATGATTACACTTTCTGAAAAATTGGATGATTTATTCAAGAGAAAGAGCTTCACAAACTGAGTAAGTCAATAACGCATTGGTCCACCTCTGTCCCTTATACAAGCAGTTATTCGGCTTAGCATCGATTGACAGAGTTGTTGGATGTACTTCTGATAATTCTGTCCAATCGTCAAAATCCCGAGCTGGTTGGAGGACCCTGCCCACAATACTTCAAACTTTGTCAATTGGGGAGCTATCCTGCGACCTCGCTCACCAAGATAGGATATGGCAAGCAAAAAGACAAGCAGAAGGAAACTCTCGCCGTTTGTGAGTGGGCATTAACCTGCTGAAATGTAATCCCAGGATAGCTTGCCATGATGGGCAACAAAACGGAGCGTAAATCATCGTCGACATACTGCTGCGGACGACATCCAAGGGGGTCCTGCTATGAAAATAAATGACAACCCATATCATCGCTCCCAGTTGTCGAGCAGTATGGCAGGAAACAGTCAGGTTGGTATCTCACTGCTGCCCGTGGCGTCTGAAGACAAGCCCAGTTCGAAGTGGGACTCAGAAGTGAACGCAATTCTACTCCAGTCACTGAGATTCCAGGCCGAAGACGTGTCTACAGACGCCTGAGATAGCAATGGGATACCAACCCGATTGTCACCCAACCACGATACAGCAGAAGAGTACGTCAACGATATTTTACGCCCGTTTCGTTACCCATCATGGAGAGCCATCCTGGGCTTCTATTTCACCAAGATATTGCCTGCCCGTACTCGGCGAGGGTTTCTACTGCTTGTCTTCGTGCTTGCCAAACCCTACCCTGGCCAGCATGATCGCCGGATCTCCCATCAGTTGATAACGCTTGGAGAATTCTGGGCATGGCCCTTTAATCATCCCGGGATTTTGACGATAATACTGCGCCAATTACACAGAATTTTGCACAGTATCCCACAGGAGGACATCCGTCGGGAGGACATCCAACAATCTGCCAATCAATGCCAAGCCGAATAACTACTTGCATAAGGACCAGAGGTTCAATTTGTGAAACTCTTTCTGTTGAACAAATCATCCAATTTTTCTCCAACTGCAATTGTTTGTCTGCACAGGTACATCACATCTACCGGTTACTGTCCCATTCGAGAAATTTCCTTCCTGGAACGTCATTTTATTTATTTATTCACTTTTTTGTCCTGGATATGTATTTATTTCAATCTTCTGTCTTCTATTAGTCTATCTCTTTTCTTCCTCCTCTCCCTGTCGATCTCCTTATCTCCTTCTTCATCCCCTCCTTGTCCATCTCCTGCACCCACTTTCTCTTTCTGTCTCCTCTACCCCCTCACTCTCCGTCCATGTCCTCCTGTCCCTCTCTCTATCCATCTCCTCTTCCTCTTTCTATGTCCATCTCTTGCTTTCCTCTCTTCCTGTTCACCTTCTCTTCTTTCCTTTCTCTGTCCATCTCCTCTCCCCTCTCTCTGTCCATTTCCCCATCCTCCTTCTCTTTGTCCATCTCCTCATCCCCTATACGTGTCCATCTCCTCAGTTCTCCTCGCTATCTGTTAAGCTCCTCCTCCCTCTTCTCTCTCCACAATGTCACGTTCACCGCAATAGGAGGCTTGTGGTTCTTACTCCCGAATTATTTCTTTCAGATCGTAACTAAGATGTGTCCCAAATTTAGATAAAATCGTTCATTGTGTTTAGGATGAGCTTTTTACCGGTGGCCTTGCCAGTGCACATACATTTCAAATATATTTCACATGTTTCCCTCTTATTTGCACACATATTTCACCTGTATGTCTAGCGAATTTCGCCTTGCAGTTTCACTGTCACACAGCTCATGTTTATTACGTCGTATCTGCTGAACTAATTGCTGTACAATGATATAATTTTGCACATACATCCAGTGACAGATGTTGCTACTGTCTGTGAAATGTGTTATGAATAGAGTCAGTAGTAACAAAGTAATAAATTTAAACGTCTTGCACAATGCAGCAGTTTTTCATGTATGTCTGTGTTTATGACTTCAGATCTCCTGAACTATGTGTCATACAGCGTCATATTTTTCTAGGTACATTCAGCGGTACATGTGGATACTATCTGTGAAAGTGTTGTGAATGGAGTTAGTAGTAAAGAGGCAATAAATTAAAACGTCATATATGAAGCTACAGTTTTTTGCACATCTCAGTACTTGACGTGATACTGATAAACTGTGTCATATAATGTTGCTATAGCCAGCGACATATGTGGTTACTGTCTGCGAAACATGCTGCGAATAGAATTGGTAGTAAAGAAGTGATAAACTAAACTGTCACGTATGATGCAGCAATTTTTCACGCATCTCATTATTTGATGCCATATCTCCTGACTTATGTGTCGTACAATGATATAATTTTGCCAGTACATTTAGTGATATATGCAAATACTGTCTGCAAAATGTGTAGCGAATACGGTAAGTAGTTGAGAAGTAATAAATTAAAACATCGTACTTCATTAGGCAGATTTACTGCATGAGCAACAAAAATTTGGTAAGCGAAGAACTTTTTTCGTTTCATCATTTTGTGGGAGTCGTCAGAGAGAAAAAGTTTCGCAAGGATTTGAAATAATGTGTACTGTTTATTGCAAGTCACTAAGTACTCTCAAATATCGAATGATTAAGGTACGCGTATTGGTGCGTCGTTGGCTACATAGCCTTTTCACCCCCACCTAAGGACCCCGCAAATCTGGGCCAGTGGGGCAGCTGATCTTAGCGAGAATTCATTTGGTTTACGAATATCAAAAGAGGTTTGTAATCAAAGGACTTGAATTTTTAAGATCTAAAATGCCTGCAAAGTTATCACTAAAATTATCCGAAAATATCGACAAAGTAACGTAAAAATAATATAAAGTACAGAGATAAATGCATGCTTGAACATTAATCAAAATGCTAGCCAAGCCTCTAGGCTGCGCTGTTGTACTTGACAACTAACGGCAACTGTGCTACTTCCTCAACACGTTGCTAGTATCAGAGGTGGTCAGAACAGTGTGCTGTGTAATCGTGAGTGCGTTATGTCAGAGCTAAGTGAATCTGAACATCAGCAAATTGTTCGTCTCTTATGGTGGTTGCTCCCGTAACCGAGGCAGCCGAAGTTTTTGGTGTTTCAAGAGGCACTTTATCGAAGATTTATATCGTATTTCTATTCGGAAAGCGGGAAAACATCATCCTGCCAAGTCACAGGACGGACGAAACTGTGTGTTGCGTGATCGTGAATAGGATTGTGATGAAAAATGTGGTGTCACCGCCAGACACCACACTTGCTAGATGGTAGCTTAAATCGGCCGCGTGTCGCCACTGTGTGATCGCAGACCGAGCGCCACCACACGGCAGGTCTAGAGAGACGTACTAGCACTCGCCCCAGTTGTACGACGACATTGCTAGCGACTACACTGATCGAAGCCTTTCTCTCATTTGCCGAAAGACAGTTAGAATAGCCTTCAGCTAAGTTAATGGCTACGACCTAGCAAGGCGCCATTTGTACCATTGCATGTATCTCAAGATAGTCTCACTTGTATCATCAAGAATGCTGTATACCAAAGGACGATATAAAAGTTAAGTGTTCTAGTAGCTACGTTCTTTCCTTTATCACATTCATCACGTATCCTGTTCCAGACTTAACGCCAGACGGCGTGAGTTGACGCGTGCCCTTTCGGCTACTTCACTGTGGACTGGCTGCCTTGTCAGTCCACTACATTGGCGACGAGTCTCAAAAGGGACTTTAACGTTCGTATTGTATTAATTTGCTTGTGTCATGGCTTCGCCACATTCTCCAGATGTACTGTCCGAATTTTATCGCTTGCAGAATCAGCAGACGCAGGCGTTATTGGATGCCCTTGGACAGCTCGTCCAGGGTCAACGTGCGCTACAAACCGATGCGGCCGCTGCCGCTTCATCGCTACCGCAGCCACACCATGCTGTTGCACCTCAATTTAGGCCCTACGAGGCGGCCAACGAGACATGGCCGGAATGGTCACGACAATTTGGGTTTCATCTCGCCGCCTACAGAATTCAAGGTAATGAGCGGCAGCCGTTTTTGCTTTCGTGTGTAGGTGTGTCCACCTACCGTGTGATAGTGAAATTGTTTCCCCGACGCGACGTAGCAACTCTGTCATACGAAGAAATTTTGTCTGCTTTAGATGCCTATTTCAAGGAAACAGTCAATGTCGTTGCAAAAAGGTAGGCGTTCTTTCGTACAAAACGTACGGCCGGTCAGACTAATAGGGAGTGGGTTGCAACTTTGCAAGGACTTACTAGGGATTGTGCATTTGCATGTGACTGTGGACTCCCTTATTCAGATTCTATGGTGCGTGATGCGATAGCACAGAACGTTTCTGATGTTCGCATACGGGAACAGATTTTGAAACTAGTTAATCCCTCCCTTCAACAAGTGATAGACATATTGGATGGGCAAGACACACTTGACTTTGCTCAGGAATCATTTGCAACTTCGCCAGCCGTGTGTCACATTAACCGGCCCGCCGGGCCCGCTGCACGGAACGCTAACCTGCCCTCGCGCACGTCCGCGCAGCTGCAGCCTAGCTCGCAAACACGTGTGCCGCGTAGGCAAGCAAATGCAGTGAAATCATGCCCGCGGTGTGCAACTAGACATTCGCGTGACAATTGCCCGTCACGCCAGGCTATTTGCTTTTTCTGTAACAAGAAAGGACATGTTCAAAGTGTTTGCCAGAAAAAGCTTAGATCGGACACTCACAACCATTCCAGGCCCTTCGCTTCGCGCCGGAATCGAATCCAGGACACACAGGCTCGGGAACCTTCGCCCATGGACATTCATGTAGTTCGTGCCACTCTGCCCAGTGTTCCTCTCGCTAACAGTGACTGTGTTCGTCCCACTAAAAGTGTGCGTCGACGTCGACGCAAATCCCGTCACGTCGTACGTGATTCTATACCAGTGTCTGTTCAAGTTGCACATAACAGTCGCTCTTGTCGTCAGCAGGACAATAAACTTTTTGTAGATTTGGACTTTGCCGGACATGTGATACCGTTCCAGCTCGATACCGGAGCTGCAGTTTCATTGCTCAATCACGCCACGTACAAACAACTGGGCGCACCTCTGTTGCGTGCCGCAAATGTTAAGTTCAATAGTTATTCCGGACAAGCTATCCCTGTGTTAGGACAGTGCACTCTTCTTGCTACATACAAGGGACAAACAAAACTTGTGTCATTTTACGTTCTTCGTTCTTCTACTGCAGTGAACTTGTTTGGGTTAGATTTATTTCAGTTGTTTAACATGTCTATAGTCAATCAGGTCCTATCAGTGAATCAGACTGTGCCTTCAGCCAGTGTTTCTAGTCTATGTGATGAATTTGCAGACATTTTTGCACCGGGCCTTGGTTGCGCTAAGAACTATGAAGCACATTTGGAACTGCAAGTAAACGCGCAACCGAAATTTTTCCGAGCGCGCAATGTTCCCCACGCATTGCGTTATGAGGTCGCCAATCGCTACGATATCTTGTATCGGTCCGCTGCTACGCACGGCGACGCTGCTGCGTTGTCCCGTTTGCCTGTTGCTGAGGATAAAGCATTCGATTCTTCCGAACTTGCTTGCATGTTCATTGATTCGGAAACCGATAACGTGGTCGAATCGTTTCCGATTGATTTTCGTCGTGTAGCTGCAGCCGCAGCTGCTGACCCTGTCCTTGCTACTGTTTTGCGTTTTGTTGCTACGCAATGGCCCTTGTCGAAGTCTCGGATCGAGGATCCGCTGGTTCGTCGATTTTTTGCTCACAAGGCGAGACTTTTTGTATGGCGTGGTGTTTTGTTGTTGCGTTCTGATAATGATCAGTCCAGAGTCGTGGTCCCACGTTCGTTACAGTCCTCTGTCTTACGGCTTCTTCACCAAGGACATTGGGGTATAGTGCGCACGAAACAACTTGCTCGTCCGCACTGTACTTGGTTCGGCATCGATGCTGCGATTACGAATATGTGCTCTTCTTGCATGGCGTGTGCCGAACAACAATCCGCCCCGCCGCGGAAATTCTTTGCATGGCCACAAGCCACTTCCCCTTGGCAACGCTTGCCCATAGATTTTGCTGGTCCATTCTGGAATGCTCGATGGTTGGTTGTGGTCGATGCTTTCAGTAATTTTCCTTTTGTTGTCCGGATGTCTTCCACGACGTCATCTGCCACCATACAAGCGTTATCCGCTATTTTTTGCGTTGAAGGTCTTCCGCAGACTATTGTTTCCGACCATGGCCCACAATTCATGTCCGCAGAATTTCAGTCATTCTGCAAGGCCAATGGCATTCAACATCTGACATCCGCGCCGTTTTCGCCTCAGTCAAACGGTGCCGCTGAACGATTGGTCCGGACTTTCACGTCACAGATGTTGAAGTTGAAAGAGTCGCATTCTCGGGAGGACGCGTTATTGCTCTTTTTGTCCTCGTATCGCTCTCAGCCCCGCGATGGTCGCTCGCCGGCTGAGTTGCTCCACGGTCGTCCTCATCGCACCTTGATGTCTTTGCTGCATCCGCCGCATCAGGTTCCTGTGCAGCAGCAGACTCCTGCTTTTGCTCCTGGCGACGTTGTCTTCTCTCGCAATTATCGCGGTTCACGGCGTTGGCTCACAGGGCGCATTCTTCGCTGCCTCGGCCGCGCGATGTATTTGGTTTTGGGGGCCTCTGGTGAGGTGCGTCGGCATCTCAATCAGCTGCGCCTCTGTCGTCGCCTGGTTTCTGCCGCTCCCCGTCTGCTTTCAGCGACGGTGCCGTCCGGTCAGCGCCCTGGGGACCCATCTACTGGCTCGCCTCATCCCCAGGTGTTACCGACGTTGCCTTCCATTTTGCCCCATGGCGACGCGCCGCTGCCGCCGCCGCCGCCGCCTGTTTTCCCGCCGGCGTCGCCCGCAGTGGACGCTTCGCTGCAGCCGCCCAGCGCCTCCCTGGGTCGCGCGCCGCCGATCGCTTCCCGTGACCAGCTGTCCTCCGCCATGGAACTCTTGCCCGCTCCGGCCCAGATGTCGTCATCGCGCGTCGGATCCCCCGACGCAATGGAGGTCGAACCTACGGCCGCTCCTGACTCATTACGGGCGCATACACCGCCTGTTGACGTGCACCCTGGACTAGGTTTTCAGGCGTTTCCTAGCACCCCTCGGACCGAATGGCAGGGTGCGGGTGGCACAGCCTCGCCTGTTGTTAGGCTCCCCACCCCATCGCATACGTCAACATGGGGTCCTCCCCACGGCGGGCGGAATATGATGTCACCGCCAGACACCACACTTGCTAGGTGGTAGCTTAAATCGGCCGCGGTCCATTAGTACATGTCGGACCCGCGTGTCGCCACTGTGTGATCGCAGACCGAGCGCCACCACACGGCAGGTCTAGAGAGACGTACTAGCACTCGCCCCAGTTGTACGACGACATTGCTAGCGACTACACTGATCGAAGCCTTTCTCTCATTTGCCGAAAGACAGTTAGAATAGCCTTCAGCTAAGTTAATGGCTACGACCTAGCAAGGCGCCATTTGTACCATTGCATGTATCTCAAGATAGTCTCACTTGTATCATCAAGAATGCTGTATACCAAAGGACGATATAAGAGTTAAGTGTTCTAGTAGCTACGTTCTTTTCTTTATCACATTCATCACGTATCCTGTTCCAGACTTAACGCCAGACGGCGTGAGTAGACGCGTGCCCTTTCGGCTACTTCACTGTGGACTGGCTGCCTTGTCAGTCCACTACAAAAAAGAAGAGGTTGACAGCTGTAAAAGTCAATACAGAACTGGAAGTCGCACTCGTAACCCCTGTCAATACCAAAACAACATTATGGGACTGCCATAACCAGAGTATTGCAGGGCGAGCTGAATAGCCTAGTCATCAATGATGCAAATGCCGGAAAAAGTGGTGCCAAAGCCTTGGAACCTAGACTATGGAACAATGGAAGAACATCATTGCGTCAGATGAACCTTTTTTCACACTGTTCCCAACTTTTGACCAAGTTTACGTTCCAAATGTGAAACTTGACGGGAGTTCGGCGGTGATTTGGGCAGCCATATCGTGGTATTCCATGGGCCCCATGGTTACACTCTGCAAGGTCGCATTAGTGTCAAAGATTATGTGACCATTTTGACTGATCAGGTTCATCCCTTGGCACAATGGTTGTTGCCCAATGGTGGTGCAGTGTTCCAAGACAGTAGGGCCCCTGTTCAGACATCTCGCATGGACCATGGTTTTGTGAACACGAGGATGAATTGTCACATCTCCCCTGACCACCACAGTCACCATATCTTATATTACAGAACCTTTGTGGTCTTCCTGGAAGAGAAGCGTGCGTGATCGCTGCCTATCTCCACTACTGTTATCTAAACTTGCCACCATTTTGCAGGAGGAGTGGTATAAAATTCCCTTCAAAATCACCCATTCCGAGATGACGGGAAGCTGTTTTGAATGCCAACCGGTTTTATACGCCATATTAGGCATAGTAACGTGTCGTGAATTTGGGTTTTCTGTATTTATGTCCTCCATTTGCATATATAAAGCGAGTTACAAAATGAACTAGAGTAATGAAAAACTTGCTAGGAGATGGAGCTGAAATTTAAAAAAAGGATGATTAATTGAAAGTCGCCCTGTTTTTTTTTTCTTTCTTTTTTTTTTTAAAAAAAAGAAATCTCATTCTTCGATTATGTCTCCCTTATAAGCGCTGTCGACATCACTGTTCTTTCTCCCTCACTTCTCTTCATACAAAAAATAATATAAAAAAGAATAAAACTGGAACCATAAATTGGAGAGCTGTTCAATCGAACTGCGGATTCTACTTAGTTTTCTTTTTACGTCACTTACATATGAGCGTTCCAAATGCTACAGTTCTTTGATTCTGATTTTAAATATTTAAATACTTGATTTTGCATAGCAGTGCACATTCTTGCTTCAATGTTCGAACTGAAATTTCACATGGTTCCAGGAAATGTTTGGCACGTCGATGTTATTCACAACATTTAATGCTGCTGTGTAGCTATGACACATTTCGCTATGTCGCAATAAACGTGAAAAACTTCAATCGTTTTAGAACCTGGAAAAAATTTCTCTAGAGAACTGTATTAATACTAGGAAACGGTATGCGTGTGATGTAGAAAGTAGTGTATCTTTTCTAATTTGCGTTGGCAGTATTGTTCTTGCTCACTAACGTTAGTCAGTGAAAACGGTTGATAAAAAATCGAATAAAACTCGAACCTTGGGTCAGATAGAAGTTGGAATCGGTTGATTAACTTTATTCAGTGGTCTCCTTACGTCACTAACTCTAAGTTAAACACTGAACTTTAAATTCGAGCATCATTCAAACACGCGGCCAATGTTTCTCTAATCTATTTTATTTCTTGATTGTAGACAAATCATTTCACAAAACATTTGACTTTTCTCATCCTATAGTTTGAAAAATTATATAAAAAAATTGACATACGAGCATCAGTATTCCATAAATGGACATTACATTTTGAACCATATCGATAATTACTTTCATTATTGCCGGCCGTAGTGGCCGTGCGGTTCTAGGCGCTACAGTCTGGAACCGAGCGACCGCTACGGTCGCAGGTTCGAATCCTGCCTCGGGCATGGATGTGTGTGATATCCTTAGGTTAGTTAGGTTTAATTAGTTGTAAGTTCTAGGCGACTGATGACCTCAGAAGTTAAGTCGCATAGTGCTCAGAGCCATTTGAACCATTTGAACTTTCATTATCCATATCTGGTGCAAGTTAACAACAGCAAGTGATTTGACAAAGTCGCTTAGCAGATGAACTACCAATTTACTTCCAACATGTACGAATACATTCTTGATCATCATTGTTGCGTTTTTCCTAGAGGCACAGGCCCGCTCGGGAAAACGTGTACCGGTAGTCCAAAATGGGGCGATATAACGCAAGTAGATGTAAATTAACAGTTCGAAAATGAAAGAAATAGGTCATTACATTCAATTCTGTAAAGCTGCGAATTTCCAGCGTGCTGGGATAGCTGTGGGTCAGCAACTTCTGTTAATGAATACAACGAAAAACCAGTCCAAGGTTTCAAATTTTACTTTTGTTCTTCACTCGATGACCAGTTTTGGATCGAGATCCATTTTCAAACTACCGTAACATTCTCAAAAATGGTACTTCCGGAAACGTGAAAACCACGTCAAAAAAGGGCAGTGAACAATTACAGCGCCTACAGAAGGTCTTAAGGGATGGAAAGACCCACCGCGGTTTAAAAGGCCTGTTAGAAAACTGCTCCACGAACAAAGAGAGTTTCATTAAAGTTTCAAAAGAATCCTGCATTGAGACAGTGATACAGTCATAGCGAGCGTCGCACACGCGAAAAGAAGAAAAGCTGTGTACCCGACGTGTTTTCATTTACATATTCTGACACATACAGCGCCATCTATTGATCAGTTTTCACACTACTTTTTTTCCTCTGCCATACGTTTTCCCCCTTCTCCGATAATATTTCGCTGCAACAATTTGACGTCATTCTTAGCAGTGTTGTTATTTCTACAGCGTTTTGAAAGTTTAACTTAGAGAGAGAGAGAGGGGGGGGGGGAAGAAATGGGGAGGGGGGGAGAGACGCAGAAAGGAGATGCTACGAGAGCAGTGCATTTCGTTACGGGATCGTTTAGTCGGCACGAGTGAGTCATAAAGAGATGCTCTGCAAACTCAAATGTTAGACGTTACAAGAGACGCGTTGCACATAATAGAGGAGTTTGCTACTGAAATTTCAAGAGAGTACTTTCCAAGAAGAGTCAGACAACATATTACTTCCTCCCACATACGTCTCATGAAATTATCACAAAGAGAATATTCGAGAAATTAGAGCTACTGCAGAAGCTTACAGACATGAAATATTCCCACGCAGCATTCGCAAATGAAACAGGAAAGTGGGCATCAGTTAGTGGTACTGGAAGTAGGCCTACCCTCTGTCGAGTGGCTTGCAGAGTATTGACCAGCAGTGTCCTATAATTATACTCTGTGATAATAGTGAATATCAGATCACAGAAGTGAAGCACTGTCGGGCTGGGCAGCACTTGGATGGGTGACCATCAGATCTGTCGAGGACTGTTGGCAAACGGGGTGCCCTCAGCCCTTGTGAGGCAATCTGAGAAGCTACTTGATTGAGAAACAGTGACTCCGGTCTCAGAAACTGACCACATGACCACATGTCCTTCCATATCAGCATCCGCTGACACCTGTGGTCCGTGGATAACATGGCAGCTGGTCGGTACCATTGGGCCAGCATGGCTTGTTCAGGCGGTGTTTAGTTTTAGTAATTGGGAATGATTGTTTTATGTCAAATCAATGTTCAAGATTGGGGTAGTGGTTCAAAAGTGCAAACATGGGGAATGTTACCCATAAGAAATTTTTAATACAAGGAAACAATTGCGAGAATGGGCTTACAATGGGACTAACAGAAAATAACGTAAATGTCGGGAAAATGTAAAATCTGGACATTTTGTTTTACTGTAATTAAGCTGTTGGCTTGTTTATCTTTATAACATTCACCAGGTTCTAAAAGTGCACTATAGAAACTAATACGAGAAAATGATGCACAGAGAATAAGGTCCTCCAATTTCTAAATCACACATATGGGTAAAATGTTTTGCCCCAACTGATATGAAAACCTACGGTCATCCCTGTGACCCTCCCCTCCTTGATAGGTTGGAGGTTCTTAACCCCACAGCAATTCTTTCCATACTGTAAGTGATATGTGTACCATGTTTTGTTGAAATCGGTCCAATGATTTCAGAGACATACATACATATACACATCCATCCATTTTTATAATATGTATGGATTTCTCCACTGCTCATTTTATCCATGCAGTATATTTACGAACAGGGTGAGATATAGCAACCTTGTTACTTAAGTCTGAAGCTCAGTTCTGTGTTCTGAAGTGTCATGATTTTAATTCTGTAAATAAAGTGTCATCCATTAAGATGGAAATCATATGTTTCTTATTAGTAGGGGAAGGTGGGGCACAGTGCAACAAAAAATTTATTTTCTTCAATTTTGAAAAATATATTTGTGAAGGCATTATTTTTTTATGTTCTTTTATTTAAGGATCCCTTAAAAGTAATTTAAAGCTCAGAGACTTAGTAAGGCTTTCAAACTAGTGAGTTACTGAGAATATTAATTTTGTATGTAAACTGTTACAGTGTGCTCCAGTGCAGGGCAGAGCATAACACAAACTATGGTACAATGTAGCAAGCATGTAAAACTACGTTCATCTTAGTGTAACTTGTATTATTCAGCTGCTTCAGAATACAAGCTAAAATTAAATGCTAAACAAAAATAATTTTTAAAAGTATTCTCAATAATTAAATTTTTTTACAATTGCACCAAATATTAAAAATGTTAGATTGACATAAAAAGTACATACCTGCTGCATCTTGGTTTTCCCAAGCAAACGAGTTTTGGCAAAACCATTATTAAAATATCGCTGGCCATTATGCAGTTGTTAGATGAATTTTTTGTTGAAAACCCAGAAGAAAAATTCATCCAACGATGGCATTATAACCCAGAATATTATAGTAGAAACCATTGCTACATTTTGATCTGACACATATGTTGTATCAGCTGTATAAGGATATACAGTCTTGAATCATCTTCAGATACATTTGTAAGTGACTTATATATTTTTTTGGTTCTTCATTCATTCATCAGCTTCATGACAACGTTGAAAAATATCAGTACCAACTAAATGCCTACATGGTACATCTTCCTCAGATGATACTTTACATAGAAGAGTGTTCTGTGACTCACTTTGTCTCTCACCATTGTCAGTGCCTCATAGGATACAGGTTGCACTCCTTCAATCACTGTAACAGTTTTACATTGTGCCCTGCACTAACATATTACATAGTGCTCCATAGGGCAGATTTATGTAATTTTTTAAGTTTCAAAAAATGTGCAAATAATTAAGAATTTTTGGCACTGTAATATGATACTCTTGACTGTCGTCATAATACTCATGACCACAGCAATTTGCAATTGCAGAGAGAATACTGTAGTATGACAAAAAATTACTTCATATGCTTCAGAACATATTTTGTTCGTTACCCACCAAAAATGAAATGTAATTACTTCCAAAGTGGGCTGGCCAAAATTGGTAATATATGACGCTAGCATAAAGGTTAAACACAAGGCTACCAACGTGATAAATTACAGACAAATCCACAAGTTAAGCGATGAATTGTAAATACTTTCAAAGTAAGCTGGCCAAAAATGGTAACATATGACAGTAGCAAAAAGGTTAAACACAAGATTACCAACATGATAACTTACAGACAAATCCAAACGTTACACTTTATCCCACCATACCTCTTTATTTCTTTCTTATATTGTTATCAGATTCCGTGGAATCTTGTGTGCCAAGATTGCCTGGTCAGAGAATGAGTAACTGCATATTTCATAAGTAGCAGAAACAAAAATTTAACAACAATGAAAGAATAAAATAAAAATTTTAAAAATGCAATATATAGTTTTTCTTAGTACTATATACAACGAACAGTAATTTACAGTGCAAGTCTTTAAACCATCTAGGAGTTTCTCTACATCATTGGCCTAACAGGAGTGTTCCACAGGTTTATTGCTCAGGGGCTTTTTTTTACCCCCTGCTGGAACTCTGTTGAAAATGTAGGAGGCTTAATACCACACACCTTTCTGTATGATGATTAATCAAAATTATCCAAGTGAAAATCACATTTTCCATCAAATGTTCACAGAGTGAATATGGCAGATCATTTAGAATGAGTTCACATTGTAAACTACAAATACCATGAGGTATACTCTGTAAGCTGTAGATTCAAGAGGCGGATAAGTTTTGGAGCTTCCTGGTTACACACTTGTTGATGATTATGGCAGCTTAGAAACAACGTTCAACCCTGCCAGCATAGCCAAAAAAGAACAACTTAGGACTAAACCAGGTCAGATCTTCACTCCCCAGTTTAATAGATTCACTGCCACTCAGCTTTGCAGGGGGATTAATAAATATGTGTGAAACATCATATTGGACTTCTACACTATAGCAGTACTTTCTTAACTCTTCTTTAATAAAATAATTGGGTAGCAACGTGATGAGGAAGTTTTTGGATTCCGACTGTGATGTGCTGTAAACAATTTATCCTTTGAAACATACATTTAGCACAACAATAATTCTGCTATTAACTTTGAGGGGTTCTTTTGGTTTTCTTCTGCAGCCAATTACCAAAGGGGTTAAAGGCTGACCAATGTGTTCTCTAGTACTATGAGGTGTCTGGAAAAGACTTAACACAATGTCGGCTACAAAAGTGTAGTCTTTCTACACTAGTGTAACTGAGACACCAAAACATGGTAGGATATGATTGAAATTGTTTCTTTGCTGTTGAGTGTGACTCTGAATTGTCTGAATAAGTCCACTTTACATTTTACTTGTCAGCCACATGAAATATTTTGGGTAATTTTCACCGCAAATATGGCAATGAACAAGTGAATTACATTTACTGAACTAAGGAATATCATACATGTGTAAGTTAAGTCTGCAAGTATTCCATTAAGGGTAACACAATTATTTTTGGGGAGAATACTGATTTAGGTGGCAACTGAGAGCTTCCTGGAGACTTGTATATTTTCTTATGGCCATTAAGAAATTCAGTTATTAAATCTTAACAAAGTATCTGTGTCACATACCTTTCTTGTAGCTTTGACTCAGTATCTTGTATGAAAAGTCATAATGTGCCATGGAAATACCAATCTGCATCATAAAAAAGTTGGTGGAATGTTTGTAAAGGTTATTAATGTCATGTGTTTGGGATTGTTTCATTATTCAGGTACCAGTAAACATTGGAAAAGTTACAGAAGAAATGACAGGACCAATAATATTGTTATTCCAAAGCCCATGGTCTACTGGTTATCCAGTCTGTCTTTGGGAGCGTAGCAGTGTGGACCTGCAGCCTGTGTTCCATGTTTGGAGCAAGTGCTCACCTGTGGTACCATTCTGCACCACCTTAACTTACTTGATAATATGGCAGCCTAGAACCATGAATAAACCCTCAGGTTTATTTCTGTAGTGACTCTGCCCAATCTAAGGCCCTCAAGGTGAAGCAATTTCTATGCAATGACACAAGGATCCCGGCAACTAACATTATAGATGTCCATGTTTTGATCATGAGTAGCATGGTCTATATCAAGATTGTTAATGATGCTGTGTGACCAGATCATCAAGAAAACAGTTTGCAACCTCCAATTTTGCTACACTAATGGCAACATAGGTACGTTAGCATGGACCATGCTGAATAAGGCACGAGAACCCTTCAAATGCTCAAGTTACCTTTTAAATTACTGGTGGAGGAGGTTGTTGCAGTGCTTCATTAATATGGCACAGTGCACAACCATCTTACAGATAAATGGACGTGTATGATGACCAACCCAGGACATGTTCCAGATGTGGCAAAGAGGGATATTTCCACTCTTAATTCATACAATAAAGAATTATACCACAGACATGGTGATCCCATCCATTCCAAACACACTACTAGTGACATACATGGCAGCCCTTATATCTCCCACTGTCTCACAGCACCACCCACTTATACAGTCAACCCATTGCACCACCCTCAGGGACATCGCCATATCATCCATAAATTCGACCAGATGCCGATCCTACCCCACAAATGAAGCTGCGGCCAACTGGCAATGAGGCAGATGACTCGTGTAACAAACAGTGGTCCCCAAGACACCACAAGTGGAGATGCAGGATGGTGTCAAAACAAGGGGGTATACAGTCAGCAGAAGATGACAACAATGCCGATCCAGATGAAATAAATCAGAACATGACAGCCGATGATGACAGTGACAGGCTGCCAGCCACATCAACTGGCTGTAAGCAGCACACATGTTTGGTAATAAACTTACTTGCTAAGTGGACTAGTGGACTTTAAGTTTCTTTTGATATCAATTTACATTCTTGTCAAAATTGTAGTTTCATTCTATACTAAATGGTACATATTTTATTTCAAATGCCTTTGTTGTTCAGTCATGTTTTAGCATAGGTCCTCTTTTAGGACACTTGTGTAAATTTGCAAGATTGTAAAGCTAAGAAATAACTTTTACCAGTTTGTCACCAGGTCATCTGAAGATGAGCACAGCCCAAAATATGTAATGAATAATAAATGGGTCCAGAAACATCCTGTGACTATTTTAAAATCATTTTTATCTTAGTGGAATTGTTCTTCACATGTCTATTAGGACAAATATAGCCTTTCTGTAGCAAAATCTCGCCTTTTTATTGTAGGATGAATAATAATAATAATAATAATAATAATAAGTTACTCTAAATGTCTCTTCAATTATATTGATCACAGTCATTTCTGAAGTTTAACTTGTTTTTTGTAGAAAAGGGTACAAATACATTTGCATATCATATCAGGAGAAAAATTTGTGTTGATTCTGATGTTTCATTCAGTTAAATACATGTTCTAGCTCTGCTAAGTTACTCATTTCGAAATGAATGCCTTTCCTATATCTGAGTTTATCAATGAAACATATCTCACATCATGTTACATTCCTTTCAAGGGTCAACATATTTTTAGGGCATTTGCACCAAAGTCATACCAGTTATGTATTCAGCTTAGCTCAGGAAAAGAAGCAAGAGGCTTTCAAGGTGCTACTACAACTAACAAATATACCCAACAGGAAAATTATCCAAAGCATACACAGTTCTGTTCTTATTCTGAAATGAAAGTAGAAATATGTATCAGTCTGCCAGGTACTGGTACATGTAGGAATTACTTGGGGAAGTTAATTAGCAAGTATAGCCAAGGAAGGCTGCAAGGAAAGCAAAGTTAAAATATTTGTCATCCTCTGCACTCTGTTATTTTACTGAGACAGAAAGCTATGCAACTGTTTAAGTATAGGTAGACAGTAAAGAAGAAAAGCAGCAGAAGGTGAAACTAACTATCTGGCCATGTTATTCCTCATGGCAATATCTCCAAAAGGACAAAGTCACCCTCACTCACCATCAAAATAGGCACTGACCATCAGTGCAGTGTTTAATGCTGCTGTAAGAGAACCTCCAGTTTGCGATGCTTGAATCACATGAATAACCAGTTGCCATGTTTTAATACAGCGGATTTCACATTCTGACCATTGGACAGCATGAGGCTTGTAATGAGACACTTCTAGCAAAATCTTATGAAATACCATATCCGGACTCCATGAAATCTCACAGGCTTTTCTTACCAGTGTTACAAAATGGCTGACTCACCTTTCAGTTAAGTTATCTTCTATGGGTTGGGTTGTTTTGGGGGAAGAGACCAAACTGCGAGGTCATCAGTCTCATCGGGTTAGGGAAGGACGGGGAAGGAAGTCGGCAATGCCCTTTCGAAGGAACCATCCCAGAATTTGCCTGGAGCAATTTAGGGAAATCACGGAAAATCTAAATCAGGATGGCTGGACACGGGATTGAACTGTCGTCCTCCCGAATGCGAGTCCAGTGTACTAGCCACTGCGCCACCTCACTATTTATCTTCTATGCATTTTCCTGTACCTTAGAATGCTATTCCTGATAAAATATTAGCCACTCAACTAAAAGAGCTTTAGAGTGCTGTAGATGCTGCAGAAATGGCACCAGGCAGTCATGACAGGGAAGTGGTGTGCATGTGCCAGTCAACTGTATAGAATCAGCACATTAAGATGGGTCAACATTGAGCCTTCACAGAAAAGCAGAAAGGAGCTATCACGATGGGACATGCTCATAACTACACAGTGATTTTGCTCACTTTTTTGGGAAATGTACCAAATATGTGGACCATCCAACACGTCCATAAGGAATGGTGCAACACTCACAGTGATGTAACACAGTTTAAGAACAATGGTTGTGAAGAGATCCTAACTGAGAGAGAATGGAGACAAGTGTTCTCCTTTTGGAAGACAGTTTCAAACCTGACAGAAGTGCTGCAGGCAGTGAACACAAATCCATCTCAAATTGTATTGGAGAGACATTTGGAGCCTAATACCCCAAAAAAGTCTATTGTTCAAGACCACTGCTCACAGTGGCACATGGAGTTTAACATCTTCATTTGGCCAAACAATACAGCAACTAGACAGTAGATAACTGGAGGCATTTAGTGCAGTCTGACAAGATGCAGTTTTTCCTCTTTTCAAATGATGCATGACATTAAGTGCTCTGACACCCCAATGAGGCACTAAACCCATCATGTATGGAGGGACTAGTTCAGGCTAGAGGTGGTGTGTGATATTTTTGGGGATGGTTTTCCTACTGTGACTTGGACCCACTCATTCAACGTATCATGAACGTGAACCAGAAAATTTATTTAAACATTCTTGATGTCTTGGTATTGACTGTCTTCTTCATCTTCATATTGAATATGCTGTGAAAATCTCTGTGTTACAAGATGATAAGGGTCATGTTCACAGGCCTGCATGTCTATCTTCCTGCTTTGGAGAACACTCAGTCAAGACAGTCTATAAACTTTGATTCATCTATGAATACAATTGTATAGTTGTGGTCCTCTTATAAAGGTGCAGCCTCTCCTCTCACTAAACCTGAAATTATTATGGACTTCTTCAGTAGCTAAAGCTGCAGTTGGTTCCAACTCTGGCTTACAATAATTGGTAACTGCCGCATACCAAATGCAAGTGGGTTGATCTTTCCATTGATTATAAATTGCTTCATTGAATGTGGACAATTTGTGAAAATTGTTTCCAAGGAATGGTGAGCAATAGTTTGGTATGCTGTTCATTCAGTAACACTGAAGAATGTGTATTCGTGAGACACCATGAGGAGCAGGCAGCAGATGGCAGCTGGTAGCTCCACACTCTCCTCACAGAACTGGCCATGGGGTTGGTGTTGTAAGCATCTGCATCCAGCTTAAGCACCTGATGGTGGACAGTCTTAAATTTCTGAGGTCTGGACATGTTATTGAGTCACAAACTGTGCATGCATAGTCAAGCCATAAATATAAAAATGTTTAATAAAAACTCTAGAGCTGTGACAAGCACTTCATGTTGTTCAGTGCCTTGATCAACCTTGACTTTAGGTACCTCAGGTGTAGTAGCTTCAACTGCTTTGAATCAAACATGAGGCCCACAAACCTCACCAAATCTGTAAAATGTAAAATGACACCAATCATTTGCAAGATATTTAAATTAAAAAGTTGATGAAACTGCACACAATAAACTGAAGGAAATCTAAAATCAATGTTGGCAGCCCTCCCCATCAGTCTCCTGATTAAAAGTTACAGCTGGAAGAGGAATTTTAAAAAAATGGCAAAATTGCCTGCAAATAGGGAAAGGTAAACTAGGTTCATTACTCTAGGTGTTAAATTATTTATGTCAATAGCAAAAATGACTGCACTTAAAACACTGCTCTGTACATTATTTTCAGGCTCAAATTTGTTCCACAGAGTTGTGCTAAACTGTAAGCCTGGTTCAAACACTTTGGGATGGAAAGGACTTATGAGTATATGCAAGCATTTGTATAACCTGACTGATGAAGTGCCATCAATTAGTGTCACACACCTTTTGCATGTTGAAAAATACACCTATTAGAGGCTGTCTCCATAGGAAAGATTGCAGTATAGTCACCTACAGGGGCCTCAGGCTGTCAAAGATGTATTGATGCCACATGAACTCATGCTGAGAGAAGCTAAATTTCTTTCTGGTCTCTAGGACACTGACAATGCAATGGTTTACCATATGCACCAATTTATTGCTTCACAGCTATATCAGATGGTGGTTTGATAGTTAATGTGGACGTTCAGTCCCTCTCTGCCCTGGTTTAAGGAGGGAGACCAATATTGCCTCTCATCATGAGTCATAAATTTGTCCTGTCTGGAATATTTTATTAAAACATTTTTGGAGGATTCCCTTTGGGATCTTTCTAATATGCAGCAGTATTCCATACTTGAATCTGTTTCGGCCCCATGCAGAGTGACAAGCCTCATTCAGTGTGAAATCCAGTGCCCACATAGAGAATGGCAGTTATAGAACTTAGCTTTGTTGGACCTGAAGTCGAACCCATATCTTTCCATCATCATGGAATGATGGTGTGATGCCAGATACTGCTTCACAGCAGCAACATGCTTGATGAAGTGCTCTGTCATTGTCTGGGATACACCTCTAGGAGCAGTTTGCGGACACTGCTCCTTCTTTATGTCTAGTGTAGGTGGCCAAATGTGCTTTCTGGAAATCCTTGTGACAGCTTCCCATAACTGTACTGATCTGGCTAGTGAAACGATTTAATGCGTTCAGTAATTCTTCCTGCCAAGTCAAAAGTTATAAAAAAAGTCACCAGTCACTTTACACTCGTGACACACCTACTTCATAATATTTAGACCAACTGTCACCTCTTCACCAGATCTTTATCTCAACAGTAACTTTGGATCAGTATTTATGATATCATAGCAGGAGATCAGATGCATACTTGTGTTAAGGGAATTCCCTTCACTTCTTGCATTTAACAGTTGGTCAGCTTGGTTTTCTGTGGTTCTTTATGTTATTAGTACCCCATTTCACAGCTGTTTCACTGATTTTAGTTATGTCATCACTAATACGTAAAATTAATATTTAAAATATTTTTTGTAATACAACATGCAGCCTTCAAATATATTATAGCAGAATTTAATTTTACTTAAATTTAAAACTGATGAAAAAAAAAATTAAATTAATTCAATTTTTTGAATAACATAACTCTTAATAGGGAACAAGAGTTAAAGATACAAGTAAAGACAACTCCAGTTCCAGGATCTAGTATAATACTGTAAGTGATGTTAACAAAACATTTAATAAGTAAAGCTGCTCATATTTTTGAATCTAGCAGAGCTGCTTTTAAGGGGATTTGATAGCTTTCCTACTACAGCTCGTTTGGCAATGTAGGACTCTTCCTCTGTTTTCATAAACTTCATTGTTTTGGAATGATGTTTGAAAGACAAGACTTCATATCCAACATTCAATTTGTTTGTCACTTTTGCTGTGTACAATCTTATATTCTCCTCTGATTTTCCATGCAAGATTTCATATCCGACATTCAATTTGTTTGTCACTTTTGCTGTGTACAATCTTATATTCTCCTCTGATTTTCCATGCACTTTTACAACACAATATTCACCCACTTGTATTGAATTCACAATCTTTTTTTTTCCTTCATAAGAATAGCTAATGAAACCTTAATCATTATAGTATTATTAAGTTTCTTCTTTTTAATTTTGTTACTGACATCAGGCTTAGAAATTTTCGCCTTTGCCAACTCTTTCCTTTTTTTATCTTGCAGCCTGTTAGAGTTTCTTTCTGTTTGATTTTTCACACTATTATTTATCCTTTTAGTCTTTCATCAACAGATGTTCTTCTGATGTATTAATGAGTAGCAGTAATGTTAATTAAAATGTTTGTGGTAAATGAGTTTCAGGTGGAGCCTCACACATTTCTGAAAGGTTCTGGGGGTAACTGGTACACCCTCTCACATTTATAGCCTGAAGGAGAACACATGCTGCCAGTAGCATTTCAAGTGTTCACTATGCTTCTATTTTATGCTAGATTACTTGTAACATTGATAATACTTAAAGTGAAGCTGTAGATATTTTCTCAAATCAAGATGACACCATGTTGCTGTGGAAATCTAGCATTACAAAATTGAAAAAAATACCAAAGCCACAAAACATAGAAATATGAAATAAGTTGTTATAGGGAGATGCCATAATTCTTCACTACTACCAACCATTTGAAGTAAAATTATTCTCACAAATTTTATGGAAAAACCATAGTCCAGGTACCCTCTGATCCCACATACACCAACTGACCTTACGGATGTATGCTCTTACTGTTGACACTGTTGACAGATTCAACATTGCTCTGGAAGTTCTGTCCATCAAGCTCTCTTTGGTGGCTAGCTGCTTGGTACTACCAGTGGTTCACCTGACTGGCTGGAGGAATTTTAGTCCAACAATAAGTTTCAGGTTTGGTCCTACAAATGTCCATAGAAAGAAGGATGCACCCACACAGATCCCTACTGATCTGGCCTTACATAAAATGTGTAACAAGTTCCAAGGCAACCCAATAATTACTGTTCACCTCATCAGCCATTCACCTTATAGGCATGTAACACAATTTGAGGGTCAGGATTTATTTTAACTATAATTTTTTTTAACAGAGATTTGTATGATCCTTGCTATCTAGGGAGTTAAGCTAATAGCCCTACTCCATCTGATAAATAATATTTCACCATCATGCTGCCAGATGGTCATTGAAGCATTCATAGAGCATGCTGTTAAAGAGGACTGGTAGTCCCATCCGTTTTTGATTAGAAAATGAGTTGTGGAGAAGAGCAAAATTTGAAATATTTATTCTGCTTCTCCCAACTGCAATCACTGACTCAATTCCAACGGATGAAAGGCTAAAATGTTGTATCTAAATTGTGAGATGGTTCCTTATGATGACGATTCAGTGAATTTTCAGCTTATAATTGGCCAATTACACTAGATGTAGTGGCTACACAAAGGGTCAAGTCATAAGTAACTATTTATTTATTAATTATACATTGATTTTTAGTTGAATAATGTATCAGGGGACACTGCCTCCATTAACCAGAGTTATTGTTGAAGACAAAGCTGAAACCCCTCTTGACTACAAGGCCTAGGCTTTAAAACTAACAAAGATAGAACCAATACATTTGCACCATATGCCAATGTGCCAAAGTCAGGAATCACACACTTCCCCAAAGCAACACGCCACTTTGTGCATGACCATGTGAACATTGCAGGCTTGCATCCTCTGTCCAGTGGCAAGCACCACTTGCTAACAATGGTGGACCATTTCACTTGTTGGCAAGAAGAAGTGCTCATAGCAGACATCAAGACAACCATGACCACCCTTGTTGGCAACTGGGTGGCACATTTTGGATGCCCCAGTCATGTTACAGCAGACCGAGCACACCAGATTGGCTCTGTGCTGTTCACTTACGTCATCTGACTGTGTAGTGTGCAGTTGCACAGAACAATTAGCTGCCACCCAACATCTAACAGGCAAAGTTGAACACCTCCATAGGACACTCAAAACTGCCCTCACCTGCCATGACACCACCTGGACTGAAGCACTTCCAATGGTACTCCTCAACCTGTGAATATCACTGAAGGAAGAGATGGATGCGTCACCTGCCAGTATTGCCTACAGACAACAACTCGCAATTCCTGGAGATTTCATGGATGAAGTACCACGGGAACATGATGTCTCAACCCCACTATTGCCAGAACATCTGTGCACCCTTATGGCCAGCCACCGACTACATGCACCAACATGGCATGGCACTGGCAAAGTATTCATACAAGCTTAAATGCAGCACTGTACATACATGATGTTGCGAACCTATGAGTTACAGCCATCACTTCCGCTGCCCTACTTGGGGCTGCACCATGTAATCGCCTGGGGCAGAAAAACTTTCAGCATCGAGCTCAATGGCAAACTGACTTAAGTCTCGATCAACCAATTGAACCCAGCTTCTGTCTTTTACACTCCAGCAGATGGTCATTCCTTTGGTCTGGTGGAAGATGACTTGTCAGTGGAGGTCACTTGTTCTGCTTCTCCATAGGGAGCCGCCCCCCCCCCCCCCTCCCTCCAGCAATGCCCATTGCTACATGATCCCTGACACACGGATGCCACCAGCTCTCACTTTGCCACGATGTGCACCTCAGCATCCCCCATCTCACCCAAGCTGTCAGCACAATCACCAATCACCCGGGTCATGCCCACCACAGGTGCATTGAGCAATGCCACCCCAGCTGACAGTGGACTACATAATGTGCACTGACCATTGCATCTGCTTCAAACACACGTGCTGCATAATAAAGAAGTAATGCTGTATGATGAAGAGCGCATCACCCCCCCCTCCCTCTCCCCATCTGTTGTACGGGGCTACAATATGCCCTTGGAACCACTGCTTGTTTCGTACGGCCATGTCATCAGATGATCTCCTGGCGAGCTCTGGTCATCGCCACCGATCACACCAGCAGTTTGTCCATTGCATGTACCTGTGCCATATCAGGTGTTGAGACTGGATCAACTGCAACACTGTTTTTATGCTACTAGCATTCCTATCAAGGTCCAGACATCACCCCCCCCCACCCCCCCCCCACCCCCCACCCCCCTGTGTCGCTGGGCTAGTCCACCGCAGTTCAGGGACCCACTTTCAAATCAAACTAACAACATGCTCATCCGAGTTAAGATGCTTCATGCAATTCCCCTGCTTCCACTCTCTCAAATGTCACAGATGGCATGCCACACAGTACTTCCATGTCAAAATAAGTCACTGAACTCAGTGAACTATGAACAGCACTACGTCATGAGCACCATTTCATTCCTTCTGTGGAACTTGTGAATGCTTTATTTCATTACTTTCCATGCAACTAATGAACACTTTATTTCATTGCCTTCTGTGCAACTCGTTTACCCTTTATTTTGTGATTTTATCTGCCCACAAGACTTTGATTGTGGGATAGTGTCATCAGAAATGAACCACATATGGCTATGGACTGTGTGCAGCTTGCTGCCACTGTCACTAGCTAGATATGTGTGGACATGCCTTCCATGTGCTCTTCCAGTCCATATGCTGACATCACTGGCAGCTGCTCAGTCACTGTGGAGACCTCTGCCATGATGCTACTGCTGATATCACCAGAAAGTTTACAAGCTCCAAACAAACTAGATGCAAACTGGTTGACAGCATTTTCTCATGGCTCCCTAGCTCCACTCTCCAAGAGGGATCTGAGTGGCAGCCACACTGAGAGATGCAAAAGCAGTACTTACAGTCAGCACAAGCTAGCAGCACCAAGCACCTGCTGGCGCACATGCAGATTTAATTAATTTTGGCGAAGGAGCATCATAAAGAGGCATGCACAGGACAAAGCAGAGACCAGTATGAGCTGAGTGATGGACCAGTGTAGACATATCTCCAGGTTTATGACCCTGCTTGGCATGGGACAATGGGTTGTACTTAATTTGAGCTCCTCACACTGCATACGGGATTATTTAGACAGGCTGTTCATTCATCCATATCATTACATTGCAAAGTACATGGTGCCCAGTGGATCAGAAGTTGATTATCAGTTTCATCCACTCATAATTGGACCATGTGCTCAAGCACTGAGGTGTGAACACCGTCTGAGAACTGTGTTCGAGCACATCTATTGGACAACACCTGTTACTCCAAGCACAGACTTTCAGCATTACAAGATATTGTTAATTGGTTGTGTATTTCTTTGCAACAAATTAATAAATTTACCTTTGTGGAGAGATGTTTTCTGTCAGTGACTGCCACCACATCCTACACCTTTAGTACAGTGTGTTGATGCAGCAATGAGACAGGCCCACTCCACCACTACCTGGTAAGTGGTGATTCATGCATTCCTGCTTCAATCTTATCTTTCTGCATTACATTCCCGATGGACCTATTTAACATGAAGGAAGAAACCTGTGATACTCAAATTAATGGAATGATGTACAGTTAATTTTGGTTTCATCTTCAATGTATTAATAAATCTCATTCAGTAGAGCAAGCTTGACAGATATATTTCAGAGCAGATTGAACTGAAGACACAACAAAACCTAACCACCTCTCAACAAAGACTGTACTGAACTAAAGTGAGCTGCCTGGAAGGCTCCAATACTCTCTTATAAGCAATGTTTCACAATGACAGTGTCACACACTACTGTTAGAACATGTGTGTCATCAAACTTTTGGACAAAAATTATGACTTAACATAAATTCAGGTTCATAAATATGTTCTACAAAAATGGAAATACTCTTTAAAAAAACTAAAGCATTGTCAAACATATTTTTTTCTATATAACTTTATCAGATGTGTTACATTAACAATCAATTTCAGCAAACTTTAATTTACTTTTTAGTTATGCAACAATTTTTATTATTAACAGTTACTGTGAATCTTGATTTAGTAATTAACATTATCCATCAGACATTTCTAAAATAAATAATTTTGGAATGTGATTTTAGAAACTGATGTCAGTCCTATTTTCTGGAATTTTCTGTTGAACTGGATTTAGGCAAAATAATAAAAATTGGTGCCATTGCCTATATAGCCAAATGGTTGCCAATGCTGCCTTCAGTGTAGAAGGATTTAGATTTTATTCCTGGTACCTATTCAGGTTTTCGCTGATGTACGGAAGTCTGGCATGGAGGCCACTTAGCCTTGTAAGGCTAAATGAGAAGATGTATGTCAAAAGAAGCAGCAGTATCATCAGGACTCGTCTACAAGTAATTATAGCTGGAAGGACTGGTGATACATCAGTCACATGTTGGACAGTTATACATCACTCCTCTTATTGTCCTTTAGGTGGCAGTTGACATTCAGAACAGGCCTAAAGCAAACTCTGTGAGTGGTGCAGAGAGTGGAAAGGCAGGAACAAACTTATCTGACCTTAAAGATAATAATAAACATCTACTGAATTGAAATCAAGAAAGGCATTTCCAAAATATTTATTTATTCATTCATCAAGTGATAATTTTGCAATGATATTGGATTAGTCATCATGAAACGATGGAAATAAATAGCTAAAATATATATACAATTTAGATGAGACAGCCAATGATCTCTTCAGTACAGATGCATACCAGGTTTGAACTCTTTTGGGAAATGGCAAAATGCCATGAGTAATGTGAATAATGAGCAAGAGGCACAAGATTAGTAGCATCTGGATAAGTTGAGAATTTGGGTATGACTGGAAGCATGTATAATGAGCCACCCTTGTGTAACACTGCCTTTTTTATATATAGAGAGATAACCAATATCATGTATACTATTCATATGATTTTGTATATGAAGTATTATATTTAAGGCTAAAATGTATAAAAAAGAAAGTAATGTGTTCCAATTGATATGTACCAGCTAACAGTTAAGATTACTCTTCTTTTAAGAATAACTGAAATTAAAAAATTTCTGGCATACTTAAAATTCATATTATTAATTGTGCAGTTAAATGCTAATTATTAAATTTGTTTCTAGATTTATTTATGAAATAATGATACGATTTAGTAAAGATTCTTCTGCTATCAGGAATGTTTGTAAACTCTTTTGATTTGTAAGCTCTTTTGAAATTGTGAGTAGTAGTGAGCAGTGGGCATGCCTGAGATGGAAGTAGATGTTTTTATAAGGTGGACATCAACAATATAATTATTGGTTTTTTGGATGTGGAAATTATAAAGTCGGTATGATTTAGAAGAATGGGATGAAATAAAAAGACATTCACAGCAACAGATGACTTTTCATCAGTTATTTTGTCTTCAAGAAACTGCTGTGTTAAATCAAAATTTTCAGCAGCAAGAATGTACTCCTACACACAAGATTTTGAGCCAGCACAAACAACATCAACAATGAAATGATCAAGACAAGTAAAAAGTTCTTATTTTGTAATCTTACTCCTCCCGAAGGTTTCAAAATCTGTGCATAAGGAAAGAGAACTTTAATGGTGATGTCTGGGTGGGTAAGATTATAAGTTGTGGCATCATTCAGGATATGTTGATTGATAACAAAGTTTTGTCTGCTGCAGAAGAAGAAGGAACAGTAATTTATGTCAATTACAGTTATAAAACTCCAATCACCTTAAAAAAGAAGACCAGAGAACTGCCCAACAAAGTCGGATCAACAGTGAGGAAAATTCCATATGATATCAATGATGGCAGACCAGATGAATTGAAAGAGGACTTTACAACTACGACGAAGGACATAAGAAAAGATAAGTAGAAACTATAAGTGAAATTAATTTTTCTTGGAGGAGTCGTGTGATTGCTAGCAAAATGAATAGAGACGAGGGTAGTGGTGATGAAATGAAAGCTATAGGACTTAGCTTAGACATGTTTGAAACAAGTGAAAGTGTAATCAGCAACAAAAAGTGAAAACCGATATTTTGCAGTTGATGTTGGCAAGTCCAGAGGGGATGAAGGTGGACAACAATACCAAATTTAGTCCAGCCAATGATCAGTTAACGAAATTTGAACTGAATGCAATAGTAAAATGGACAGGTTACAAGACCAAATAGACCAACTTAGTAATCAGGTTTTGGAACTAAAAATGGTTTGTCAGACAGATTAAAAACTGTAAATGAAAAAGTCGGTGTATTAGCTAACATAAATTTATTGTTATGGAAAATGAGTTCATGGCATAATCTCCACAACAAGCAAAGAATGTTGATGATGTCCAGAGTTCAACAGAAAGCTGTAGCAGAAAGAATGGAACAGAACTTATGTGGTTTAGATAAAAAAAATTTAATGTTGAAAACTGTATGCTAACTAACGTAAATATTTTAGACCAAAAAATTTCAGTTGTTCAGGAAAATTGTACTGACTACAACCTCTATTCAAACAATGGTACTGTGTGGCCCAACACTACAATCAAAAGTTTTCCATCAGACAATTTACATCCAGTGAATTTTCTACACCACTACAGAGTTAGTTTTATGCTAGTCATGAGTGAGTACCAAAAGATTATATCTGTTACAAGATGTCTTCAAGATGAAGCTCTGTCATGGGTAAATCTAAATTTAAGTCAGTGGGAGACACACCAAAGTTTGAAAACAGTTTTTTAAGTAAATTTTGGTCAGAAGCTGAACAAGGGAGAATTAAAACTGAGTTTCTGAATGGTCCAAATTATAGGAATAGAGATGGTACACTGAAAAAGTTTTGTAAGAATCAACTTGAGAAACTAGCACACCTTGACAGGCCATTTCATGAAATGACATTAATTGAGGCAGTAAAAAGGAGATTACCAAATTATTGCAGTGTGATTTAGTACACAGACCTGATGATTGTCTGAAACAATTTTAAGATATGTAGACAGTCTGTATATGGCAGTAGAAAGAAACATGTACCACAATAATCAAAATTATAGGTACCACAATGGTAACAATTACAGAAACAGAGATAATGGTAATTTTAATCACAGTCAACATGGTAATAGAGAATGAAATTGTGAACCTCAGCAGAACAGGAACAGTGGGGACACTTATGAGCCATATAATAGGAGAAACAATCATGGAGGCGACTATTCAGGAAACGGTGGTCCGCGTTAATGAAGGTCCATAGTTTTGGGCCAAGGAAACACAACAAGTAAAGGACTCCCAATTTACACTTACAATTAGACAATAATAACACTATTAATAATGTGGCACAGGTATTTGAAGTTGAACAGAAGGAACATCAGACTTATAATTAATGTTTTGATCAAAAGTTTTGGAATATTATGTTCAATTATAATGATGTAGATACTAATCACAAACCAGAATGTCAAGGCAATGAGAATTTTGATGTAGTGTGCACTAATGATTTCTTCCTTTGGTCAGGAAACAGTGTTATTGATATACGTAGAACAACTGATGACTGTATTGGATCTGAATTAGGTGGTATTTTTTATGTAGGTGTGACAGAGAGCTGTGAACTGACTGAGGTTGATAAATCTCAGACTGGTAGCTTATTGGAAATGAATGCAAGTGAGGTGTGTAATTTCGATATGGATGAGAATTGTGGTGTTAATGATGCTGTTGATGAAGTAATTTTGAAAGATTATGATGATGATAATGATATTTATGATGATGATGAGTATCAGGTTTTTGTGGAGTGTAACAACAATGGTGTTTCAAAGTTACTTGTGACTACAGGTAAGATAAGTGATGTATGTGATGATGTAAGTGAGAGTCATGGAATACCAGTCCAGTCAAAACAGTTTTTCAGTAACATCATGCAAAGTAATGATCCAAACAGTAAAGGTGGATTATCTGTAAGCTTAGAGAATAATGGTGACTTTTTTTTAAATTTGTTTGGGACCAAGTTGATGATAATGTAGGAAAATGTGCATTCTGGAATAAGATGGCTGTGGTTAGTCAAAATCTCTATCCAAATTGGCGGAATGAATTGAAAGATGATCTAAGTAAGAAATCTAATTTTGACAGTAACATATTTTGTGTTCCTTCTGTAATAAGTGACATCAGTTGTGCTATGATACCCATTCAGTGTGTACAATCTTTATCTGACAACATGGGCTATGGTACCAGTAATGTTGATAAAACCCTGCAAAAACGGTGAGGATGTAGCATTTTATGAATTTGAAAGTGATCTTTTCATGAAGTATCTAATATCAGAGATGATAATTCAGATTTTGTATGTCCTTACATTAAGATTAAGCTTGATCAATGAGAAGGGAACTATTTGATAGATACAGGTAGCCAGATAGCCAGATTTGTGATATATCTGAAAAATTTAGAAACAAAAATTCAGCATAGTAAGAATTTTGTGGGAACGCCTACTGTAGGTGTAAAGAGAAGAAGAGCTACAGGTAAGCAAGCAAATTGGTAAAATCTCAGGTACTTTTAACATTTAGTATAGATGGCAAGACATTTGAATGCCGATGCTTAGTGATTCCCAGTCTGGAAGAAAATATAATTCTTGTTATGAATTGGATATTGAAAGTTGAGGCTTGTTTTGGATGGCATGTTAAGAAATTGTTTATTTTTGAACCTAAAAATAATACAACTAATTTCTGTATCTTAAACTGTGGGAAAAGTTGAAACCAGGTGTTTGATGATGATATAGATGTCAATGAGATTGAAAATCAGGATTTTGAAAGTGTAGTTGACTCTAAAGTAAGTGAAGTTACGACTCTTAATGACATACAAAAGGAACAACTTAGAAGTTTGTTATTGGATTTTAGAAATGTGCTTAGTCAAAAACCAGGGAGAGTGAAAGGCTATCAATGCATGCTTTTCCTTTGAGATCATCAACCTTTCTTTCTCAAACCATGTAAGTTACCATTTTCAGGAAGGAGGGATGTAGAGAGGGAAATTCACACAATGGAGACATGGGGTGTGGTAGACAGAAGTAGGAGTGCTTACAACAATCCTTTAGTTCTGATAAGTGGGAGAAATGCTGGAGTGAGAGTTGTTTTGTACTCAGGACATCTTGATGACTTTCTTATCTGAGAGAGTGACTATCCTGAGAGCACTGACAGGCTGTTGCACAAGTTTGATTATGTAAAGTGCATGAGTGGTTTGGACTTGACCTCTGGATTTCACCAGATCATACTTGAAATTAACTCTAGAAAGTACACAGCATTTTTGTATGGAGGTAAGTGTTTTCAATATTTTGTGGTGTCATTTGGGTTAAATGTATCTGAATTCACAAGAGCTCTCGATTCTGTCTTAGGAGGTGAAGTGAGTTCAAAATTAATTGTGTATGATGATGACATTCTGGTCACAGAAAAGACTTGGGAACAACATTTGAATCTGTTAAGAGATATGCTTTCAAAACTAGAATCAAGAGGCATGACTTTGTAAATAAGAAAGTGTAAATTTGGAGTGGAAGAAGTTAAATTTTTAGGACATGCTATATCTAAAAAAGGAATTGTCCCTGATAAAGAGAAACTAAATGCTATTGCTAATTTTCCTCCACATCCCAATAAAAAACTGTTTTAATCATTTGTTGGGTTAACTGGATTTTATAGAAAATATTGTAGCAGCCAAGCTTTAAATGCTCCATGCTTGTATGAACTTTTGGAGAAGCATACCATTTGGGATTCCAATCAGGGGCATCAGGATCTTTCAATGAGATCAAATGACAGTTGTGTCAAAGTCTGATATTGTTCAGACCAAATTTGTCTCTCCCTTTTTCTATTACGACAGACAGTAGTGACGTTGGATTGGGTGCTCATTTATTTCAGGAGGTTGAAGTTGATGGTGTTATTGGACATAGATGTCTTGCATTTGCTAGTAGAGTACTGCAGAAATATGAAAACATATACACTGTTACTGAGGAAGTACTTTTAGTTGTACATTGGGTATTCAACAAACTCAAGAAAATTTTACTAGGTCACAAAGTCATAATCTATGTTGATCACAAAGCATTATGTTATCTTCAGGTGCATAAGATGTACCATAACCGAATTACTCATTGGGCCTTGTTTTTACAACAGTTTAATTATGAAATCAGATACATTAAGGGCACAGACGATGTATTTGCTGATACTTTGTCTAGTCCATCTTTAGGAAGTGAACAATACAACAAATTTGCAGAAGGAGAAAAAGAGTTTAAAATTATGTACTTGAAAGGTGTGATAGAGGGAAAAGAGACCTTGAAAACTTGTGAAGACATCTGTAGGTATCAAAAGTATATTCAAAATTGGAAATTGGTTAAAAGCATGTTGGGTAATAAAGGAGAAGAAAAGACAGAATGGTGTTATAAGGTACACAAGGGTATTTTATTCAGGAGACATGAGACTGACACAGACGACTGGAAACTATGTTGGCTGGAACAGTGTACTGATGCTTTAATTACTTATACACACGAGAGTTTTGGTCATTGTGGATCACACAATGCCCAAAAAAGATTCAGGAAAACAACTGCTTTTATAACATACGAAGAAGAGTCAAGAAGAAGATTGTTGACTGTGACAGATATCAAAGAGTGAAGGTAAGTAACCAAATAAATAGAGATCAAATGCAAAACATAATGCCTAATAGTAACCTTGATCTTGCATCTGTGGATGTTTATGGATCTTTACCTAAGTCTAAGAATGGATTTTGTTATGTTTTTGTGGTGGCTGATGTATTTTTGAAGTTCATAAAGTTGTTTCCTCTTACTAAAGCTACCAGTAAGCAAATCATCTCTAAGTTTGAAAACACATATTTTCGTCAGGAGGGTAACCCTAGAACCATGTTACCTGATAATGGTTCTCAGTTTACATCACAAGCTTGGAAATATTTTGTTGATCATGCAAAATATTTCATGTTCTAACCTCAGTGTACCGTCGTTCAAGTAACTGTGCAGAAAGATATATGAGAGAGATTGGAAGACTGGTTACGACATATTGTACTAAGAATCATACCAGTTTATTATGTTATTAGATTATGTCACTGACTTTGAGGATATTATGAACAACAGCTTAAAACCTTCTTCAACAGGTTTTTCACCGTTTGAAATGATGTTTAATCGCAGCCCAGCTAACTTTATTTTAGAAAATGTTGAGTTTCCACCATGCAAAATTTTGTCTCCACAAGAGAGGGAAGAATTCGTTAGGGAAATGATGAAAAAATAGGGGGACAGGAGAAAGCAGAGACATGATGGTAAAGGTAGATTTTCTAAGTATGTAGTAGGAGACCTTGTATTGGTGCAAGGCAAAGAGAAATCTAAAGTGTTGACATCTGAGATATTGAAATTTTTTTATGTTTATATTGGCCCTTTCGAAATTGTTGATAATCCACATCCTAATGCATACAGACTTGTGTATCCAAAATCTAAGAAGTTTTTAGATTACACAATATCACTGAACTGAAAGCATATAGACATGATACCTAAGTATATAATTTTCTTTGTTTGTTCTCTTTTCCATTGTCATGAATGTAGTAGGTAAGATGATGTGATTTCTAGAGTTCTATTTTATCCATTGACTGAGTTTACATCAATCTGTAGATTCACAAGACTATATAACTGTGTCTTGTTTGTCTGGAATTTAATATGTAAGTTGTTGGGATTTTTAAAGTTCTGCTTTATCTACTGACTGATTTGAAACCTGTGATACATTGTATAGTTGTGTTCTGTAATAGATTTGTGCTTTAGAATGTAATATATAGATGCCATGAGACTAAACGAGTGGAGCTTTTTACAGTTTTCAAATGGGACAATAATAACAATTTTCACTGTAAATATTAGGAATAGTATCTGAGCATATCTGTGTGCATTACCTTATCAGTCTATTTTTTTATTGCGATTACCTGTGATTATAAATGTTGCACATGTGAATACTTCTTAATTTTACCTGACATAAATCCCACATAATTGACTATGTAAAATGAAGAGGGAGAGCATATAGTATCTTGTGCAATGTGAAGGAGCTACAACTTATTTAGTACACAAAACAATTTTTCAAGATTTGATGTGAAAGCTAGACAGTAAGTTGCCTATCCATTGGATTGTGTAATGACAACTCTAAGGAGGTAGCTGAAAGATGTGGGCAGATACACTCCCCACACTGCTGTATGACTCTACCCTGCTGGACCAGTCATCTTGCAAGAGACTGTGGATGCCAGATAACATTCTCGAGCCTCTGTCGATGGGAATGTGTGTTGTGACTGATATTTGTGAATTATTAGCCAAGACTGCTAATGATAGTGTAATTCAGCATAAATACATGTTTTTGCTATTGAGGAACTGACGCTCCGAAACATTATGTAACTTTAAATCAGTATGTATTTTTTTTTTTTCATCAGTTGTAAATAAATTTTCCCAGTCTTTGTGTACGTAGGTTAGAGTGGAAGACATTTACTAGTATGGACAATATAATAAAATGTATACATATCTTCTTTCATACTCTGATTTTGGTTTTCAAGTTATTGGGTTGTGACATCATTCAAAGCTATTTATGACTATGTTTACCTGTATTTATCCTCATTCTTAGCTCTGTTTTTGGTATCCCTGGTCATCGCAACTGTGTGTGTGGCTAGATGCTTCTCACAATTACTCTTTGCATATGATTGGACTTACTGATATGATTATGAACTTTTCTCATTTTCTTGTGTCGAAACATTTTTTGCTGGTTTGTACCCGGTGTGGTTTGGATTCATTGGTTGATCACCATATCGTAAATCTAGGCCCTAATATTTTTTCCATTATTTTGTTCTTTCATGAGTCAACATATCCATAAATACTATGGTTTATATGGCTGATTGATTCATGCTCATGATTTACTATATTCTTCTGGTCTATACCCATCATTGCGAGCTTTTCGAGACAGCTCATATGTCATACTTCCCAGGCTCTGAATTTTTTTCTTTTCTCCTTTGAAGATCTTAAAGGTTTGATTGTATAGATCTTAATCTAAAATTTATAAATTCTAGTAATTTACCATGTCCCTGTAATTGTTTCTATAGGTTAGTGGTGTAAGGTTGTAGTTTTAATTTTGTATTATTTGTCTTCTGACAGTACGTTCCATAGATATGAAAATCTGAATGCCGTATCCTGATATATGTATAGATTCTGATTTGTATAATAGATATTTTTCTTATGTTATCTGTAATATGTTACATATCAGATACTTATATTATAATGAGTCACCCTTCTCTAAAATTGCCTTTTTTTATAGAGATAACTGATACCATGTATACTATCACTTCTTGCATAGGTTTAAATTATCTCAGCTCTTACACTAAAATAATTCATATGATTTTGTGTACAATGTATTATGTATCAATATAAAATGTATAAAAAAGAAATTAATGTGTTCCTTTCGATATGTATCTGCTAACAGTTAAAATTACTCTTCTTTTAAGAATAATTGAAATTGCAAAATTTCTGGCATACTTAAAATTCATATTATTAATTGTGCAATCAAACGCTGATTATTACATTCATTTCTAGATTTATTTATGAAATAATGATATAATTTGGTAAAGATTCTTCTAGTGTCAAGAAAGTTTGTAAACTCTTTTGATTTGTGAACCCTTCGGCAATTGTGAGTACTGCAAAATGTAAGGAGTAGTGGGCATGCCTGAGATGGAAGTAAATGTTTTTATTAGTTTGTCACTAACAATGTAATTATTGCTTTTTTAAATGTGGAAATTATAAAGTTGGTACGATTTAGAAGAATGGGATGAAATAAAAAGATATTCATAGCAACACACGGCTCTTCATCAGTTATTTTGTCTTCAAGAACTTGCAATGTTAAATCAAAATTTCCAGCAGCGAGAATGTACTCCTAGACACTACAAGATTTTGAGCCTGCAACAACAACAAGAACAAGATGATGAAGATAAGTAAAAAATTTTTCTTTTGTAATCTTACTCCTCTCAAAGTTTTCAGAATTTGTGCAAAGAATGAGAAATTTTATGTTGATTGTGTGTGTGTGTGTGTGGGGGGGGGGGGGGGGTGGTAAGATTACACTTGCTATGATAGTCCATTCAATTGAAATGACTACTATGTCTGGATGGCTCAGTGCTCAGAGTGCGGCCAAGTACGTATCTGACCTGGGTTCAGATCCCAGTCGAACAAAAATTTCCAACTTTCCTCATTGATTTCAATCAATGCCCACTTGCAGCCAATTCTGCAGTTCCTTTGTGTGAAAAATATATGTACACACAGAATATATAAGTACACTAGATGAGGATAGGAGAGGTGGTTATTCATGCCCTCCATGAAGAAAAGCATCCCAGAATTTGCCTAAAATGGTTTAGGAAAACCACAGAAAACCATACGTCTGATTTAAAATCAGTTATGGCTCAAAATAAAATTATCTTTCCTTTACTATAAAATACACTCCTGGAAATGGAAAAAAGAACACATTGACACCGGTGTGTCAGACCCACCATACTTGCTCCGGACACTGCGAGAGGGCTGTACAAGCAATGATCAGACGCACGGCACAGCGGACACACCAGGAACCGCGGTGTTAGCCGTTGAATGGCGCTAGCTGCGCAGCATTTGTGCACCGCCGCCGTCAGTGTCAGCCAGTTTGCCGTGGCATACGGAGCTCCATCGCAGTCTTTAACACTGGTAGCATGCCGCGACAGCGTGGACGTGAACCGTATGTGCAGTTGACGGACTTTGAGCGAGGGCATATAGTGGGCATGCGGGAGGCCGGGTGGACGTACCGCCGAATTGCTCAACACGTGGGGCGTGAGGTCTCCACAGTACATCGATGTTGTCGCCAGTGGTCGGCGGAAGGTGCACGTGCCCGTCGACCTGGGACCGGACCGCAGCGACGCACGGATGCACGCCAAGACCGTAGGATTCTACGCAGTGCCGTAGGGGACCGCACCGCCACTTCCCAGCAAATTAGGGACACTGTTGCTCCTGGGGTATCGGCGAGGACCATTCGCAACCGTCTCCATGAAGCTGGGCTACGGTCCCGCACACCGTTAGGCCGTCTTCCGCTCACGCCCCAACATCGTGCAGCCCGCCTCCAGTGGTGTCGCGACAGGCGTGAATGGAGGGACGAATGGAGACGTGTCGTCTTCAGCGATGAGAGTCGCTTCTGCCTTGGTGCCAATGATGGTCATATGCGTGTTTGGCGCCGTGCAGGTGAGCGCCACAATCAGGACTGCATACGACCGAGGCACACAGGGCCAACACCCGGCATCATGGTGTGGGGAGCGATCTCCTACACTGGCCGTACACCACTGGTGATCGTCGAGGGGACACTGAATAGTGCACGGTACATCCAAACCGTCATCGAACCCATCGTTCTACCATTCCTAGACCGGCAAGGGAACTTGCTGTTCCAACAGGACAATTCACGTCCGCATGTATCCCGTGCCACCCAACGTGCTCTAGAAGGTGTAAGTCAACTACCCTGGCCAGCAAGATCTCCGGATCTGTCCCCCATTGAGCATGTTTGGGACTGGATGAAGCGTCGTCTCACGCGGTCTGCACGTCCAGCATGAACGCTGGTCCAACTGAGGCGCCAGGTGGAAATGGCATGGCAAGCCGTTCCACAGGACTACATCCAGCATCTCTACGATCGTCTCCATGGGAGAATAGCAGCCTGCATTGCTGCGAAAGGTGGATATACACTGTACTAGTGCCGACATTGTGCATGCTCTGTTGCCTGTGTCTATGTGCCTGTGGTTCTGTCAGTGTGATCATGTGATGTATCTGACCCCAGGAATGTGTCAATAAAGTTTCCCCTTCCTGGGACAATGAATTCACGGTGTTCTTATTTCCATTTCCAGGAGTGTACATGCCCTTCAAATAATTTGGATAAATCAAGATTAAAATTTTGTGAGTTTTGTGTACAGCTTTTGTTAGCTTGTACTGAAGTAGTTCTCTTAAATATGACAAATAATATGCACCACATTGATAATGCCTGATATGGGACTTAAGACATTTCCCATGCAAACGGTTTTGTTTTGTTGACTGTACATTAGAGTCCTATTGAATGAGACAGAGCGGTAATTCAATCATGTAGTGAATATTGTGTGTGTATGTATATTTTAGAGATGTTTATTTTCATTTTTTCATGACAAGTCCTGTATCACTGTAAAATTATCACTGGATGAATAAATAGGTATTTTGAAAATGGCTGTTAATAAGGCCTTTCTTGATTCGACTTGAGTAGAAATTTATAATTATTTTTAAGCTCAGAGAGGTTTATTTCTGTCTTTTCACTCCCCACACCATTCACAGATTTGGCCTTAGACCTGTTTTGAAGGTGAACTGCTGCCAAAATAGCAGTATGAAGAGTGATCTATAATTGTCAGACATGTGATTGGCATGTTGTTAGTCCTTCCATCAATAATTGCTAGTAGATGAGTCCTGATGCTACTGCTACTTCTGTTTTCATGCACCTCCTCATTTGGCCTCACAAGGCTGGATGGTCAAACACCAGTCTTCTGTACCTCAGTAAAACTCTGAGTTGGTACCAGGAATCAAACCTCGATCTTTCTGCACAGAAGGGGGAGGAGCATATTAGTGTTTAACGTCCCTCAACAAAGAGGCCATTAGAGACAGTTCAGCACTGAAGGTAGCAAGGTTAATCATTTGGCTTTAGAGGAAATGGCTTCAATTTATATTACTTTACCTAAATATAATTTGACAGATAATTCCAGAAAACTGGACTGACAGCAGATACTAAAATCAGATTTGGAAGTTATTTATTTTAGAAATGTCAGTTGGAAAATGTTGATTACTAAATCAAGATTCAGAGTAAATATTAACAATAAAGGTTGTTACATAACTAAAAATTAAATTAAGGTGTACCGAAATTAATTGTTAACGTAACACATCTGATAAAGTGTTATAGGAAAAAATATGTTTAACAATGTTTTAGTTTATTTAATGTGTATTTCCATTTTTGTAGAACATATTCATGTACTTGGGTTTTTGTAAAATCATAACTTTATTTTAAAACTTAAATCACACATATATTTTACCAGAGATGTGTGACATTGCCATTGTTAAACATTGTTTATTATAGAGTGGCAGAGCCTTCCATTTAGCTCACTTTAGTTCAGTACAGTCTTTGTTCAGAGGTGGTTAGTTTTTGATGGGTCTTCAGTTCAGTCTGCTCTGAAATATGTCTGTCATGATAGCTCTAATTAATGAGATTTGTTAAATCAGTGAACATGAAACCAAAATGAATTGCACATTATTCCATTAATTTGAGAGCCACAGTTTTCTTTATTCATATGAAATAGATCCAACAAGAATGTAAAATAGTGAGATAAGACTGAAGCGGGTATGTGAGGGATAATTGCTTACCAATTAGAGGTGGGGGTGGCGAGTCTTATTGCTGCATCCATGCACTGTACTAAAAGTGTAGTATGTAGTAATAGCAATTGACAGAAAACATGTCCACACAATTTTTCATTTATCTGTGTCACAGAAATACACAACCAGTTGACAATATCTTGTAATGCTGAAAGTCTGTGCTCTTGTGATTTCATGGTTGTAGTAATGGACATTGTGTAATTGATGTGGTCAAACACTGTTCCCAGAGGGTGTTCACTCCTTAGTGGTGGAGAACATGGTCTGATCATGGGAAAATGATGGACTTGTGAGTGTTCAAAACCAGTTACCATCTTCTGACCCGTAGGGTGCACTGTGTACTTCATGATGTAACGATATGGAAAAATGGATGGCACTGTCCAAATAATCCTATAACACTGTAGGGAGCTATCATAAAGCGTGACCCACATGGCCCAAGACAAACAGAATCATATACCTGGAACCCATAGCTCAGCTCTCACTGGGCTGTGCTTTGCCTTTTGCATGCCTCTGCGCATTGCATCATTGCTGAAATTTGGCCTAATGGTGAATCTGCAGATGTGCCTGCAGATGCCAGGTGCTGCTAGCTTGTGCCGGCTGTAAGTACTGCTGTAAGTACTGTTGGTGTGGCTGCCAGAAAGATCCCCCGTTGAGGGGCATAGCTTGGGAGCTGTGGGAGGGTACTGGCGACCAACTTGTGGCTAGTTTGTCTAGAGCTCATACGCTTTCTGGTGACCTCAGTGGTAGCGCAATGGTAGTGACCTCTGCAGTGACTGTCCAGGAGTCAGTGATGCATCACATGGGTTGGCAGAGCACATGATGGACATGTCCACACATATCAAGCTAGTGACAGCAGTGCTGGCTGCACACAGTCTATAGACATGTGTGGTTCATCTCTAAGGACACCAACACACCACAAAGTCTGGTTGGCAGTAAATATCACAAAATAAAGCATACACAATTTGCACAGAAAGTAATAAAATAAGGCATACATGAGTTGCACAGAAGATAATACAATAAAGTGTTCACGAGTTGAACAGAAAGTAATGAAATAAAGTGTTCATAAAGCAGCGCTGTTGATGGTTCACTGATATCACTGACGGTGCCTGATGTATAAGGAGTGTCTGGCACTGAATTCAGCCATGACCTAGAGAGAGTGTAGGCAGGAGGAGTGTATGAAACATCTTTACTTGCATGAGTGTGGTGTCATTTTAACTTGAAAATGGATTCCAGAATTGCGATGGACTAGCCCAGCAACAAGGTGGGTGAAGTCTGGAGTTCAATAGTAATGTAAGCATGGAAACCATTGCAGCAGCTGATCTGGCCTCAATGTCTGATGCAGTGGAGGCAAAGGGATGTGAACATGGGTCCAGGAGCTGTAACAGACACACTGCCAATGAGACAGGAGGTGATGACTGAAGCTCGACAGGAGATCAGCTGATGACTCACACTTTTGGAGACAGTGTCTCTACAGTAAGGGGCAGCTCATGCGGCATAGTCTAACCCCATACAACATTTGGGGCACATGTTGGCTGCATCACACAACATGACTTCGTTATTACACAGCACGGGTGCATATGAAGTAGTCTGCTGGCAGTGGGGTGGTGGTGCTTGGAGCACCTGTAGTTGATGAAGTCAGGGTCGTTGCACTGGCTTCCTGAGTAAGGTGGCGGGAGGCTGAGGCACACATTGTGGCATGGTGATAGCTGACAGCACCCGTGTCTCAGGGATGGTGTGGACACAGGCATTGCTGGAAGGCCTCCCCATCTGGAAGCAGGGCAAATGTTGTCAGTTGACAAGTTGTCTTCCAGCAGACTGAAGAAATGACCAGCTGCAGGAGTGCACAAGATATAAGCTAGCTTCACTTGGCTGATCAAGACTTAAGTCAGCTTGCCTTTGTGCTCAGTGCCAAACATTTATCTGCCACAGGTGATCACATGGTACCGCCCTGAGTAGGGTGATAGAAGTAGTGGCTATACCTTGTAGGCATGCTACCTCATGTGTCCACAGTGCCGCATATAGACTTGTACAAATACTTTGCAAGTGCCATACTCTTTTGGAGTCAGAGGCCAGCCATATGGGTAAACAGAATTGTAGGGTGGAGGCATCATGTAGTGCTGGTACTTCTTTCCTGAAATCTCCAGGAGCTGCAAGTTGTTGTCAGTAAATGAGACTGGTCGGTGAAGCGCCCATCTCTTCCTTCAGTGATACTCACATTCTGAGGAGTGCCCGCAGAAGTGCTTCCCTCCAGGCTGTATCATGGCAAGACAGGATGGCTTTCAGCGTCCTATCCCTTTAACTGCTGTGGACTGTTAACGCGCATGCCTTTGTACCTGTCCCTGTGTGCTCTTAATGTGTTTACACGCACCACCAGTCCTTCTACCTGGTACTCTGAACGTGACTGCAGCATAGAGCACACAGGGTCAGGTACAATGGCGCGTGTGTTAACACGTCCAGAGCAGTTAAAGGGCTATGGAGCCACACCACTATGCTATTAGATGCCAGGTGGTAGCCAGTGGTTCTGTGCAACTGCACACCACACAGTCAGACGACGTGAGTGAACAGTGCGCATTCAAATTGCGTCCTTAGTTTGTTGTGACATGACTAGGGAATCAGAAACGTGCCAGCCTTGGGTCAGCATGGGTGGTGTTGGTGGTCTTGATGTCTGCTATAGGCATTGCCTCCAGCCAACAGGTGAAACAGTCGATCATCAATGTTACTGCTTGCCAGAGAGAGGACGCAGGCTCATGATGTCCATGTAATCATGTGCAATGTGGCATGTCACATTGGGAAAGGTGCCAACTGATGCACGGATGTGCCTCCCAACTTTGGCACATTGGCATGTGGTGCAGATGCGTGCCCATTGACAACAGTCCTTGTGGAGTTCTGGCCAGATAAAATTGGTGGCGAAGAGCGACACCGTAGTGTTGACACCAGGGTCTGGTAGTCCATGTACATGGTCGAAAGTGCTGAGCTCGAATTTCTCTGGCAGAAGTGGACAGTGTGGGCCTGAAGATATGTTGCAACGAATCTTATGTTTGGAGCCTGGAGTGGACACTAGTTCCAGTCATAGGTTGGTGGAGGTGTTCTGTTGGATGCTGTACATTTGATCATCGCTTTCCTGTTATTGGGCAATGTCCTCAAAGTTCACGGGAGAAGAGACACTGCACAAGTGTGGGACAAACAGTCAGCGAAAATACTGTCTACCGCAGAAATACGGAAAATGTCTGTGCAGGACTGTTACATCTACTCCAACTGCCAGGATAACACAGAAAACACTTGGTGGTGTTGATCTGAAATGCATGAGTGATGGGCTTGTCGTCAGTGTAAATAACATAGCAGCGGGCTTCTACTGATGGGTGGAAGTAAGAGTGTCGTTCAGAAAGTAAAGCCCCCCATTTTTTTTGTGGTGACTTTTCATGTCTGCACCAAGTGTCGTTGGAGTAGTGCTAATTCTTGAACCTTTCTCTTTCATCTGCAGGTGGTTCTGTTGTTCTGTGGATGTTGCGTCAGCAGAGGAGTGTTCCAAAATGGAGTTTGATATGGACACGCATACAAACCAGCAATGTGTGATTGAATTCCTCACTGCCAAAGAAATTGCGCTGGTTGAAATCCATCGACACTTGATAAAGGTGTATCGAGATGATACAACAGACGTGAGCAATATAATGTGATGGCTACGACATTTTCAAGGTAGTGCAAAGGGTGTGCATGACAAGCCATGTCCCAGTGGACCCTGTACAGCTCTTATCCCTCGCAATGAAAATGGTGAGTGGCGGATAACGACCTCAGAACTGTGTGCAACGCTGAATGTAGGCTGTAATCTCTTGGAAACAACGTTGGAACATTTTGATTATCACAAAGTCTGTATGAGATAGGTCCCACGAATGCTTACAGAAGAACAAAATACTCATCAAATGGAAATTTATCAGGACCTACTGGACTAATATGAAGCTGAAGGTGACAATTTTCTGAATAGCATCGTCACCAGAGATGATACATGCTGTCACCAATACTAACCAGAAGCCAAAAGAATGGTGGCATGCGAGTTCTTTGTCAAAGAAGAAATTCAAGGTGATGTGCACAGTCTTCTCGGATAGCCAGAGTGTGATTCTTTTGGATGTCCTGGAGCCTGGAGAAACAATCAGTTCAGCACGCTACAAGAAGACACTGATTAATCTGAATACCTGAACTTCTAGGGTAAGGTCAGAGAAGAACACTAACTTTCACCTGCAACATGATCAGGCCAGGCCCCACACCAGTTATGTGACCATGCGACTCATTGCAAAATGACTGTCTTACCACGTCCACCAGACAGCCCCGATTTAGGACATTCAGACTTCAATGTCTTTAGGCCTCTGAAAGATGGGCTATGTGGTGAACATTTTCGAGACTCGGATGCTGTTGTCAAAGTGGTTAGCCTCAGCTAGTTCAGATTTTTGTAGCATGGCATGCAATCTCTGGTTCATGATTGGTAAAAGTGCATAATGAATGGTGGTGACTATGTCGAAAAATGACAGTATGTAGCTGAAATATTGCTCTATTTAGCTTTGCTGACTTAATTTATGTATCTCCTGAAATTTCCATGAATAAAAATAGGAGGCATTACTTTCGGAATGACCCTCCTATTTTACCACCTCACACACCACAAGTAATTCATGGTCTCAGACACACCAAGGGCACTCTGACATTGATAGCTTCTGCGAAAAGAAATCGAGTGGCTGCCAGCTACAGCTGAGTTGCTGCTGAAGTACAGCACCTATGGCAGCCTGGCTAGCGTCAGCAACCACAGACAGTTCAGTGTCAAACACTGGGTGTGCGGGCAGCGTCACTTCTGTGAGTTGAGTTTGGTTTTGGTGAAGCTTTTCTCCATTTCATCCATCCCGTGCATGGGAGTCCTTCCTGTCATTGTGGGGCTGTCTAGAGGTACTGTTAGAGGCTCCTGCACAGCAGCAGCGATAGCAAGGTGGGGCTGATAAATGTTCAGCATGCTCAAGCAGTGGCCTAACTCTTTATGCGTCTGTGGTGAAGCATGTGTAAGATTAACTGTACCCTGTCATGTAGTGGAGTGGATACGCTTAGGATGGTTACATACCCAAGAAACTCTGTTTCTGTGGCACTGAACTCCCATCTTAGGGGGTTAATCACTCAGGCTCTGAAAGATGGTTGTTAGGTTGTGGCAGTGGAGCTCAGGCGACTCTGAGAAGACCAAGATTTTATCAAGAAACATCAAGCAACGTGATAAACCTCACAAGACGCCATCCAGGAAATGCTGCCAAGTCTGGGCAGCATTCTGAAGTCTCAACATCAGGTACATGCTCTCAGAGAACCCAAATGGCGTGTTAATTGTCGTTTTTTGAATGTCTTCAGGCGCCACTGGAATTGATGTGAACACCTTCACACAGTCGATTTTGCTAAGACCTACTGAGCCCCCCATCATATGAGTAAGATCCTGGAGGTGCAGTATAGGATATGGGTCTGGCCGTGCTTGTGAATTGAAGGTACATTAGTCTCCACATTGGCACTACGAATTACCATTTTTTGTGACTAGCTGCAAGGCAGATGACCATGGGATCCTCGATGGTTGGACAATGCCTAGTCAGTAGATATGTTCTATATGTTTTGACGTGCTAATACAATTTTAAACTAAATTCTGTGTTTTATAAGAAAACCAACTGATTTTTAAAATATTCTGTATATTTAATTAACTAAACCGATTTTAAAACGTTAACTAGATATCTATTTTTTAAAATAACACAACTAAATACAATAAGTAACTGTTTTTTTAATTCATTGTTTCATTTGCAACGTGATTGTTACACAATAACATATATTAGTTAAAAGTAAGTTATTTTCTAAAAATTTACACTGTGAACATAAGTAAATTAATTAAAATGAGTCAGTTAACAAAGTAAATTATTTTAAAAATCGCATTGTGAATGAATGTAAATAATTAAAAAGTATTAACAAACAAAAGTAAATTTTTTAAAAAATCACATTGTGAACATAAGCAAATAATTAAAATGTATTAGTTTACAAAAGTAAGTTTCTTTTAAAATTTTACATTGTGAGCATATGTAAATAATTAAAATTTATTAGTTAATAAAAAAATATTAAGAATTTTACATTGTGAATGTAAGTAAGTAATTAAAATGCATTAGTTAACAAAAGTAAATTATTTTAAAAAATTACATTGTGAACATAAGTAAATTAATTAAAACGTATTAGTTAACAAAAGTATATTATTTTAGAAAATCACATTGTGAACATAAGTAAATTAATTAAAATATATTAGCTAACAAAAGTATATCACTTTAAAAAGTTTAGTTTTTGAACATAATTAAACCACTTAAAATGTATTAGTTAACAAAAGTAAGTTATATCAAAATTTTCCATTTTTATTATTTCTATCTATCTTAAAATGTTTCAGAAATGAATATAAGCATAAAGTTAACACTTTTATAAATTTTTTAAGTGTTTCATTCATCTATATACAAGCAAATGTTAATAAATAAAAATTTTCAGTAAGTAATCTATGTTGTGCATCAAACGTAAGATTATTTTTACCATACATAATTATATAAGGAAGGTTATCATTTGGAATCTTATCATTAAAGTTGGACAAAGATTCATAGTTGTAGTTATCACATTCCTTGTACATGCCATATTGATTACATAATTTGCATAATTAGTTCTAAAATTAAATGGATTAATACCAATATCTGGTTATAGTAAAGTAACTCTTTTAAAATCATGAAATGCATCATATGCTTTTAGAAAATTATTTGGTGGATTAATATTCTACAATTCTTGACGAAAAACTTCATTTTTACAATTGTTTAAATATATATTCTGTAGTTTAACAGGGTCAAATAATGATGAATAAACTAATTGATTATTTTTACTATTTGTCCGAAATACAACAAAAACAAAATATATCATACCAAATTCTGTAGAGTTATTGTAATTCGTTATATCTAGTTTAAAAATGATTTAAGAGATAATCGAGCAACTCCTTCTGTTCGAAGTTCATTAAACATAATAGGAAATTACGGATTATTATGAAAATTTACATGTTGGTCAAGTTTGTAATTTGGTTCATATTTAACAACTGGTACACGTATTTCCATAGATTCTATAACTATTCAACAACAACATCATTTTGATCAAATCAATGTAGAATTGCATCTCCAGAAATCAACTATGTGTATAAACTATAGTTCAGTTTCCTTCAAACATAGCGTACATATAATCTTTAAAAACTCCACCAAGCATTGATAATGGATAAAGTACTTCATTTTTTTTACTATTTATTTTACCTGAATTACCAATATGTCCTTCTAAACTTATTTAGTTAGTAATAGAATGAGTTAGATCTACTAAAACTGTTGATGAAATAAAAGGATGTTCAGTTCTAGATAATATATAATTTCCTATCTTTATAGTTATAAAGTCAAACAATTTAGCTACTAAATTATCAACAACTTTTTTGCTTGATTTTCCTACATAAGTTGGAAGATCTGTACCATCATTTAAAATAATACTAAAATTCATGTAAAATTGTGCATGATTTGGATGAAGCCAACAATCACCAATATTTGTTTCAATTTCTGTATCATTGTTAGGAATAATTAAATTATTTTTAGTTTTTCTTGAACAAAACTAATAACTTTTAATTTTATTCATGATTGTTTTAGCAATTACTGATTTATTAACGAAAAAATTAATTTAGATATTTCTAAAATAACTGTTACAGTAGCACCATTAAAGTCAACTAAATTATCATTTCCATCAGTTATAGTATCTTCTAAATCTTGGATTATATTAAAAATAGGAAAATTTACAGAATAATTTGGTTCATAAATTATTAGTCCACCAACATCTGCATTAAGTTTAAATGAAGCAATAATATTAGTTTCTTTATTAAAATGATCATTATGTTTTACATACATTCCATCAGCAATATTAAAATTTATGTTGGTTAATTCAAAAGCAACTGTTTTAGGAACATCTCTAGCAACAACTTTTTCAGTAGCTTGAACAACTTGATTATTAAAATCAAGTAAACTTCCAATACTATCTGCTTTATCCATATGCAATTTTTCATTACATTCAATAGTTTGGTGTTTAAAATTTCATCTCTTTTAAAGTGTATATTGGGTTTTTTCAAATGTATAAATTATTTTAAATTTTTAAAACCTTTTGACCTACATGAATTTCTATTGTTTCTAGATCACAGATAAGAATATTATTTTCGTTGTAATATGTGGTGTTCAGAAAAATAAAAAAAAAACCAGCTAATGAAACATTACTATAATTATCACATAATGAAACAGTTACTCATTTTCTAAGTTGAAACATTCTACTCATTTACTACTGAAAAATTTATAATTAAATGAAAAATTTATTAATAATGGAAAATTTATTAATAAATGAAAAGCATTAACAATAAATAAAAACTTAGTAATAAATAAAAAATTATTAATAAATGAAAAAATTTTAATAAATGAACAAAACAGATTGGGATATGAAAGTAATAATTACACAAATTATCTTAAAAATAAACATAGTACTCTTCTAACAAATACTATAAGCTGTGTAATAATTGGACCAAGTGGTTGTGGAAAAACAACATTATTTATTGATAATTATATTTTAGCTACAGAATGGTTAAATTGGAACAAAAGTATACATTTGTATGTTTATTCAAAAAATTATCAACAACCAAAATATCAAGAATTTCTAACACAATATAAAGAAATTGAAGATAAAATTAATGTACAAAATGTTAGTTTTATTTAAAATAATGAAGAAATTATTACATCAGATGAATGTAAAGATAATTCAGTTTTTGTTTTAATTACTTTATTCTAGAAAAACAAGATATTGTTAGAAATTATTTTACTAAAGGTAGACACAAAGGTATACATTGCTTTTACTAAGCTCAAACTCAATCAAAAATACGAAAACAAGTAGTAAAAGAGAATTTAATTTTTTAAAATATTTTTAGACAAGATAATACAAATTTAAATCATATTTAGAGTTGGTTGGTGGAGATTTATAATTTGATAATTTTAAAGAACTGTGTAGTAAATGATGGAATGATGATTTTTGGTTTTTTAAATATAGATATGTCAAGAAAACCAGATGATGGTAAGTTTAAAAATGTAATACAACATTTCTTAACAACATAAACATTAAACGAAAACATTAAAAATTAACTCTAATATTAACATTAACTTCAGCATTAACATTAAACAGAAAAAAATAATTTACCAGTAGAATTTAATGGTGATAAATTAACAATTGGTTAAAAACATGTGTAGGTACACATGGATTAATGAGACTTTTAACTGAAAAACAAATTACTATAAAAGATTTAAATGAAAAGATGTATCAAATTATGCTGATATATTAATGTCAGTGGCATTATATTCTATTAAAAATCCAAACAAAATAAGATCAAGTATAGGAAATAAATATAAATATTTAATAAAACTTCAGAAGAACAACTAAAGTTGATTCAGATGTTAGTTCTCTTTAAATACAAAAATTAGGTGAAGGTTATAATAAAAAATATAAAGCAATTGAATATGTTTGGATGAATGATGTTAGACAATTAATTGATAGATTAGTAGCAATTCATGGTGAAGAAGAAGAAGAAGAAGAAGAAGAAGAAGAAGAAGAAGAAGAAGAAAAGAATTATCATAACAAAATAGTATTGCACAATTGTTAACAAATAAATTTAGTGATTTTATAATTGATGATGCAAAAGGAATGCTATATTTAATCATATTTATAAAAAATCTTCGCACACATTTTGAAATATGTTAAATATGGAAAAGGATTAGTAAACAAATTGCCATTTGAAATGCATCTTCAAGATTTAAATTTTGTGGTTTAGGTACAAAATTAGAAGAAAGATTGACTAAAGTTGATAAAGGTATAAATCCATTGGATGATGCTTGTAAAAAAACATGTATTACTTACAAAGAAAATAAAGATTTACAAAAAGACATATAGATGATAAGGAAATTCAGTTAGCTATAAAAGAAAGAATGTATGCAAATTAAACTTCATTTAGTAAAAAAATTGCACCAACTCCGGTTTGAGAAATGAGTATGGAAAAAGAAACTTAGGTACGGGAATTAATGTTGATAAAACTGGTTGGGGATTATAAATTTTTAAAGTATACAAAACATCTTTATACATTTTTAACTACATAAGAAAATCTGTATTAATTTTAACCATATAAATATAACTTTACAACTTTTTAAATAAATATAAAATCTTAATAATTTTATTACTACATAGAAAAAATTATAAAATTTTTAAACTATTTAATATATCTTTATAAAATTTTTGAACTATATAAAAAAATTTATACATTTTTAAATATACAAAAATTCTTTATAAACTTTTGAACTAAATAAATTTTTTATAAAGTTCTAAACAATATGAAAAATCATAATAAATTCATACCTAATAAAAAAATCTTTATTAAATTTTTAATTATATAATGGAATAGCTTAACAATTGATTATCCTTTGCTACCTAGTGGTAAAACTAAACCAAAGTCTATTAAATTAAAGTTAAATAGTGAACAATTAAATGTCATTGACCCTTTTTTAACTGTACCACTAAAACATAATAAAGATAAAAAACTGGTGGAAATTTACTAATTACATTAATTATTTCTGTTGTAAATAAAATATTAAGTATTTAACATTAACTGAAGGTGATAAAGGATTAACGCAATATGAAGGTGGCTATCTTCCATTCCTATTAGCTGCATTACCATATTTAGCAACAATTTGTTCCTTAGCTAGAGGACCTGCAGCAATTGTTAATGCAGTATTAAAAAACATTAAAATGATAAGAAATTAGAAGAACAAATAAAACATAACTTGGATATGGAGAAAAAAGCTGCTAATGGAAGAAACAAAACAAAAAAATATCAGAAATTAACTGATAATTATCGTATAGCATTATGTAATTTTGATATGGAAAACTAACTAAACAATTAAAATTAAACATTTCATGGTGTATACGTGAATTACCAAATTAACCATTAAAAATTGAATGCGATATAGTAAATTTTGTTACATCTGATAATCCAGGGACTCAATGGATTTGTTATAAAAATAATGATGAAAAAATTTGTTTTTGATTCATTTGCTGGTAATGTAACAAAACAATTAGTTAACTATTTAGGAAAAATGAACTATATTACAATACAGAATGAAAAAAAAATTTTGATGATGTAATATTTGATAATATATGATTATTTGTTATAAAATTGCGTTTCGAGAAATGTAATTTTAATGATATTTTCGATATAAAATGGACATTTTTTGATATAAGATACATTTACCTAAACAAAATGATCTAGTACTTAATACACCTAATTAAATAAGAAAAACCCAAAAAATTTAAAATAATATTAAATAACTTCAATCAAAACAGTTCCAAAGGTAACCAATGCAATAAAACAATTTAAAAAAGTATTTAATGTAATTTTTAAAATATCTAAAGGTTATATTTAAATTTAAAAATAGTAGACTTGTTACAATAAATGATCCAATTATTGCTAAAGATGAAGATATCAACATTATTTTGATAATGAACTAACAAATGTTGTTAAAAACAGAAAACACCAGCATTTTAACAAAATTTTATAAGTATGTTACCAATACACAACTTAATAAAAAAATTAACAAGATTAATCAAGATAACTAAAAGAATTTCTTTACAAAAAAGATTTAACTCCCTACTTAGAGCAGTTAAATAATCCTACAGAAAAAAATGCTAAACAAATAATTGAATTTACTTTTATAACAGGTGGTGAGCAAAATTTCATTATTCCGATCACAGGTTTGGTTGTAGAAAATTTATGGATATTGTTCAAAATATAAACAAGGGCTTAACATTTAATGATTTCCAAATTTGTTATCGTTCAAAATATAAATAAGGGGTTAACATTTCTTGATTTCGATATTTGTATGTATTGATGATGAACTTTTTGGAGTAAAGTACATTATTCTGTTATTATTAGTAGTAGTTAAGCCAGATTTCCTATGTATGCCATTGAAAGATTCTGTTAAACCTTTTCCAGTTTTTGTACAGTTAATTATATTTAGTGAAATATTTTGAATTTTATAAATATTTTCTATATAAAATTTTTAATATATATAATTCTTTTATTTATTAATGGAAAGTAATATTTCATATTTAGTTATGAAATTTGATCACATTTACTGTATGAAATGTAAATAATGAACAGAAACACATAAACCACATGAAGTAACAACTAAAAGTGGAACTCTAAGGATTGAAGGTATTTGTACAATTTGTAAATTTAAAAAGAGTGATTCGTTAATACATTTTGTCGATGGTGAAATAATATTCTTGAAAATATAAATAATGAACTGTAAAAAAAACCAATTACAAAAAATTTTAAAAGTATAAGTGTTGTTTTACAAGGTATAATTAATTTATAGCTAACTGATCTAATTGAAATGGATTCTGTTAATTTAAAAGCAATTTCAAAAATAAATAAATGTTATAAATATATATTAACAATAACTGACGTTTTTTCTAATTATGCATTTGCTGTTCAAATTAAATTTTGAAAAGGTAAAATTACAGCTGACGCTTTTCAAAAACTTTCAATAGTTAGAAAGCCAATTAATGTATGAACAGATAATTGTAAAAATTTCTATAACAAAGAATATAAGAATAAATGAAGAAATATAACATTAATCATTATTCACCTTTATGAGAATCAAAAGCATTTGTTGTTGAACAATATAACAGAACACTTTAGGAAAAATATGTGGAACATATTTTCCTTACAAGGAAATTATAAATAGTTATTTTTAGTTAAAAATCTAATTGATGAAAACATTATCAAAAAACATTCTACAATAAGAATGAAACCATTAGAAGTTACTGAACCAAATTTAAATATAAGAAACACTCTATATAATGAAAAAGCAAAATTTAATAAAAGTGATAAAGTTACAATTAGTAAAGTCAAAGGTCTTTATGAAAAAGGACATACAGCTACTTGGTCGACAGAAATATGTGAAATTGAAGATTTTATTAATTCTAATCCAATTACATACAAATTAAATGATATAAAAAAATTTATATGAACAAGAACTACAAAAACCAAAAAATGCAGATATATACATAGTTGAAAATGTTTGAAGAAAAAAAAGTAATAAAGTTTATGTAAAAACTTCACGTTTTGATAATATACAAAACAGTTCGATAAATAATGATAAACTAATTTTATGAAGAACCTCTATACTATTTAGTTTAACAAACAATTAGATTTTAAAAACAATTAGTTTTAGTATTTATTTTAGCAGTCATTAATTTTTTACAATACATTTTTCGAAAGAATTAATATAATATTTGGTTTAACAATCAAATAGTTTTAAAGAAATTAGTTTTTTAAAATAATTACTTTTGAAACTATTAGTTTTTAAAAGAATTAGATTACTATTTATTGTAACATTCAATAAGTTTTAACAAATTAGATTACTATTTAGTTCATTATTAGGTCTAACAATCGACAAGTTTATAAACTAATAGTATTTTAAAAGAAGTATATTTTAAACAATTAGTTTTTAAAGAATATAGTTTGCAATTTAGGTTAACAATCAATAATTTTTTAAGTAAGTATTACCTATTTATGTAAAATTTTGAATTTGATGATCTTTCGATTAAATTATTTCTTCTATCACTTTAATTCTTGAATCATTGATTTTTAATACTATCATCTTTTATTGTAATTCTACCATTTCTTGTTTTAATTATTTCTTTGTTTATTTTGTTTATGTTTGTTGTTTTTGTAGACAAAAATATTTGTGTTTATTTGATCATTGTGAAAATTTCCTTTCATATAGATTAAGTTTTACATATAAAATATTTATTAATTTAATTAGGAATAATTTTATTCGTGGTATATATAAACAAATTTTATTACATTTTTAATAAGTTTTTACGACCATGTGGTAAAATATTAATTTTCTTCCAATTCATATCTTTTATTGTAATGAGGAGTTCGTGCTAATTTGTATACTTGAATTGTATATATTTTACACTTTTCACTATTAATTAAATTAATTTTTTGTATTGGTCTATATTGTTAATTAAGCAATATTGGTAGAATAAACTTATATTGTTTTTAACAAAATAAAACACATTTAATGATCCCCTTTGGTTTTTTTTCTATATTGTCTCCAGCTTTGTAAGCATATGTGTTTGCTCTTAAACCACAAAATTCTTCAATTACTTTTCCATTACATTCATCAATCATTTTACCTTCAACTTCCATGTTCACCTGTGGAATTTTATAAATATAATATCAGATGGGTATCACGTTCATCAAAGTAATAAATTATTTTCTCCATGCTCAGGTTTCATAACTTTATAGTGAAAATCGTACATTAATTCTTTAGATATATCTAGAATACTTAATCCAACATAAACAGATTTATCAAATGAAACTTTAGTTTTATACATATGAATAGCAGCAAGATTTCCATTAAATATTTTTCTACATTTAATGTTGGAATTAGCTACACGTTTATCACATACTTTAATATTTGAAACTAAATTTACATCTTGCCTATTTCTTATATAATCCATTTTTTTATCACATACAGAATTATTCATGAATTTATAGAAATCTTTTTCCTTATCATTTGTAGCTTTAGTTCTTAACTCTGTATTTAGATCCATATACTTATTTAATCTATTAGTTTGTTTAAATTTAAAAATTTTATGTGTTTTTGTAAGTTGGATTCCTAGTGATAAATATTGTTTAAGATTTCTATAATGTACTACATAAATATGCTTCTTATCTAAAGTAGTTATTAATTTACTTTTAATTTAACATGGAACAAGTTTTGATTCAGGAGCTAATGGTAGATATTCATGTAAACCATGAAACTTTTGGATATTCTAGATCTACTTCAAATATATAATTCTTTACACTTTTTTTTGTACACTTGAAATTATATAGTTCATTCCATTGGAATCCACCATATGGTAAATATTGGATCATAGCATAGCCACATTAATTGTTTGCATCTAGATATGTTATAGAATGTAGTATTTCTTTATTATTAAAATCTTTTAAATACATATTATTTGCTTTAACGCATCTTTTCCAACACTGTGAAATAGCTTCTCATATTCGTTTTTCAACCATTAGAAGCATATCATTATCATATAATAATTCAAGTTTTTGTTCAGCAATTTTTAACTTTGCAACCCAGGATAATCCTGGTGCTATAAAATAACACGAAGGATCTAGATTATATGTTTGTATACATGTTTCTTTTTAAATTTTCCATCACACCAGTTAAAAATAGTAAATCATTTTTAAGATAGGAATCAAGATATTCACAAGGAATCTTTATACTAAATTTTTCCCATAATAATTTAACATGTTTGTAATCTTCAACAGTTATGTTACAGTTATTTGATTTGACGTAAAATTTTTCTTTTGTTGGTAATCTTGTTTCGTCAATTTTTTCCAGGAATGCATATAGTCATATGAGAAAACACTATTTCTAATACTAAATTACATAATTTTAATTAATTTTTCGTCAATTTGTTGAAAGTGTGTCAGGTGAAGAAGCCATAAATCAAAATGTATCAAAAAACCTCATTTTTAAATTTTATGTAACAAAGTTCTTCACAAAAAGATAGGCATCGTAAACAGAAAAATTATGTCAATAAAGAGGTACAAAATCATGTTGCTGTAGTTTTAAATTACAATTATTGCACAATGGATTAATATATTTTCCAGTTAGTTGAACAAAGTGATGTACTTTTATATTACCTTTTGTATAATGATATTTACACAACATACAAACTTTAGAATTACTATGTATTTTGTTTTCTTCAAATGTAAATGGTTATATTTCTATAATTTCAGAATACATTTTTCCAATTTCTTCAACTTCTTGTTTTATACATTCAATAAATTTTTTATGAAAATTTGGTCCTCTATAAACAACAGGAACTCTATAATTTCCATATATGTATTTCATGTAGTAATCTATACACGTGGTTCATGTTTCTGACATTTCATTGTATTTGGGGTTTTCTGGATTTGGTTCAAAATTGTCCATATTTAAATGTAAACTTTCAAAATCAGCATGAATAACAAATGGAATCTTTTGTGTATATTGATAATTTTAAAAATTTACACAATTTTCTTCATGTGGTATTTCAACTTTTAATCGTTTTTTAGTTAAACAATTTGGCATATGAATACTTAAAATCTTCTTTACTAGTGAAATGTAGTAAAGATAAATTTAAAAAAAAAATTACTTCAGTATGTTTGGTCATTTGACTTGATACAAGTCTATTTACATTTTTTATATAACAATAGTTTGAATTATTATCTTTATTGAAAAAAGGTAAATTTACAAGTTTTCCTTTTTACATTTTGGAATTTTTAATGGATACACTCGATATTTTTCATCTACAAATGAATTTACATTAATTATGGTTTCTATTTTTGGAATATGATAAACTAATAAAGAAAATTCAATATTTTCAAGTTTTTATCTAGATCAAGACAAACACTTTTATAATTTGTTATTCTTTCAGCATCTTTATCTACACGACCAAAGCTGCTTTTATAGACCATAGATACCATTTTACATCATAATTTTTACATTAATACAAACTTTCTTGTTTTTACTACTTTAGGTAAATCAATGTAAGATAATCATTTTACAACTACCTATTTATTAATTTGTAGTTGTAAACCAATAATTCTATTTAATGCCCATCCTGATTCTTGTGCTTGAAAGCTCGATATTTTTGTTAAAATATCTCTTTTACCTTGTTCAATTTTCTTACTCAAGTTTATCTTTCATAATACTAAGTTTTGTGTTTGTTGTCCTAATTGTTGGACTTTTCCATTTATTTGATTTGTTTGTAGTTTATACTCACAATATAAATTAAAATTTCTCTTTAAACCATGATTTTCACTTACTTTGAGTGTATAATTTCTAACAATATTTGTATGATTTTCACATTCTTCAGGTGTATAATTTCAAATAATATTTCTATGATTTTCACTTATTTCAGGTTTATATTCTAAATTACACTGCTTACATTTATTATTATGTTTATGTTTATGTGAAGGAATTATGTATAAACAATTTAAATCTTTAATTTCTTCAAAACTTTTACATTTATGTGTAGATGTAGATGTTTCTTCGGTTACAACTTCTTCGTTATTCGTTGCAGATGAAGATTTTCCTTCATTATTCATTATTAATAATATTTTTGAATGTTCTTCATTTGGTTTTGGTCTTAAATGTTCCTTGAAATCATATTTAACAACACTTTTTCCATATAGACAAGGAATTCGATTTTTGTAATTTTTATATGATATTTATTTATACAGGGTCTACACATACTTCTATAAATATTTTTTATATATTTCTGTAAAGTAAAATTAACAATTGATTTCTCTGTATTACAATACTTACAAAATATAGATTTCTTAGAAGACTTTTGTTGAAATTGCTCCATTTATATATAAAAGAATTAATTAGATTAGTGACAAAGAAAAATTTTTATAAATTTTATAATTTTTTGAGTTTAAATGTATAAATAATCACCATAATTTGCTATTTCATCTTGAGTACCAAACAAATCTAAAATATTAATAATTTTAACTGTGTCTGGTGCTTTATTTTTAATAAAAATTCTACAAAGTGGACAATTTTCTTCATCCTTTAAACATTCATCAATACACATTTTATGAAAAATATGATTGCAATTTGTTTTTACAAATTGATAATTTTCTTCATTACTTAAACAAATAAGATAATAAATATCTTTTTCAGATTTCTCAATTAGTTCATAAGTTTATTTTAGTTTGCATTTCATTTATGTTCTAAATTTATAAGAAATAATTTTTGTTACATTTATAGAAAACTAAAAAGAATAATTTTCAATGAATTATTGAGCCAATAGTTCAAAATTACAATATTTTAAAAATATGTAGAATACAAACTAAAATTTTCTTTGTAAAACTAATACAAATTTTTTCTGTACGAATGGAAACTACTCTTTTAAACAAGCTGAATAATGTAAGTATTTCTAAGGAAATTAAAAAAGTATGTGGGCTAGAGATAAATGTTTTCTGTAATATTATGAACTGTGAATATTTTAATAATAGTTATGGAGAACAACTTTGTCTAGAACTCAACAATTATTTTAAAGCTATTTTACCACACAGATTTTCTAAATTAATAATGATTTTGATTTTGAAATAATTAAAAAAGGACAAATGAAATTGAAATATTATGGAATGAAGAAACTTAAAAATAGAAATAACGATTTTCATTATATGGAGTTCACATTTTAATTTTTTTTAAATAATTTACATCTGGTTTAACTAATTCATTTTATTGTATTACAATCACAATGTAAAGTTTTATAATTTAACTTTGGTAACTAATAGATTTTAAAATTTACTTACATTCACAATGTAAAATTTTTAAAATAACTTGCTACTGTTAACTAATACATTTTAATTATAAGTTATGTTCACAATATGATTTTTAAAAGATAATTAACTTAGATTACCATATACATTTAATTTCATTCACAATGCGATTATTAAGATAATGTATTTTGTTAACTAATACATTTTAATTAATTTACTTACGTTCAATATGTCAATTTTTTAAAAATAACTTACTTTAGTTAACTAATACATGTTATATTTTTACAATCACGTTTTAAATGAAATAATGAAGTTAGAAATCAGTTGTTTATTGTATTTAGTTGTGTTCTTTTAAAAAAATCTGTTGTTTCACTTATAAAATACAGAATTTAGTTTAAAATTGTGTTAGCACATTAAGAAATACAAAATATATCTTCTCTAGTCACAGCGTGCCATCATACTCAGCTTTTGGCACAGCGAGCTGGCCAGGTTAAAGTCAGTGTGGATGGTATGAAGTGGGAGCACTGGGCGTAGTTATGATGTGATGGACTGTTGAATGTTTCATGTCCCTAGTATCACCAGGGGGGCAGATGAGCTCCTGAAATTTTTCATAGATGTCAGCATATGGCCTGGCCCACTTAACTGGTTTTACACTGAAGAAAGGAGCCTACCATCACTGTTCCACTGTCTTCAAACTTGTGGTTGCATCTGTCAGCTTGGGGTTTGCAATATCGGCAAGCAGCTTATAGTGTCCAAGGAAATCCGTACCAAGGACTGACTCACTGACATCAGCCACAGTGGATGTCCACACAAATTTGGGCTTGTTTGAATATTGAATGGTCAAAACCCACGTCTACAAATAACTGACATCATCGGCCCATATACCATGAAGATACAATTTAATATGGCACTGCATCCAGGTGCACCTAAGCCTGGTAGCAGCTGGAATTTGGATGTGAGCAGGGTGGGCGGCACTTTGTCACATCATTTCTGAAGCAGGTGTGGTACCAGCATAAGCCATGTGGCAGCTGATCTGACATCTTCAGCATACCACTAGAGCAGCTGGTCCTGCACTGTCGGTTGCATGAACTGGTACAGTGGTGGCTCGATCAGTTGCCACTATGATGCCTAGAGCTCTCTGTCTGTACATGGACCAACTGGTTGACCTGGAGCAGCCTCGTTCTGAACTAGCTGCTGCGAGTCAGTGTGTGAAGTGGTGGGTGCAGCAGACACCTTCCAGAAGGGAGAAAATGGCATACCTCACCATGACTGTTATACAGAGCGCCATTGTCAGCACACTATGCACCCAACTGGCTACTCATCAACATCATCCAGCAGCATCTCGGCCTGCATGGCTATCACTATTTGCACCTGTGCTGGGACGCTATGTACCCAGACAGCTTGCAACACTGAGTCTAGGACCATGCTGGCTTGTGCAGTAACTGAGATGCCCTCCTATTGCCACATTCCTGTTTGTGCAGCAACTGATGCACTTGTTGCTCTTGCAATGACAAAATCCGATAGATAAGCTCTTCCATTAACTGCTTATAAAAAGACTGCATTGGGGGACACTAGTTATGTCCCAAACTTCAGTGGCATGGTTCTGGTCAATCTGGCTCATGGCGTACCTGAATTCTGTGGTGCTGCACTTCCACATGGCTGACCAATGAATAGATCTTGAAGCCAAAATTTGGAGCTGCCCAATGTGTACCCATCCAGTGCTTGTCGCCGCTCCAGCAACTGTAGGAGGCATCAGTTTGGTGGGATTTTGCATGCCATAATTTTACCAAGCTGTCTCCAGGCATACTGAGTCCATGTGTGCTGGGAGTGCCTGCAGCTCACCCTCAGCTTTGGTTGCACACTAGTAAGTCTTTTACTGTCTTTTGCAGTTCCTCTAAAGGTGGCATCTCGCCTTAGAATCAGGTCTTCACACAAGGGAAAGTATACAGTAAAAATAAAACGACACAAAAAGACCCACGAACACAATGAAAAGGCAAACTAAATGAAGTTCAAATATTTATTGTGCATGGCTGTGGGTGATCACAGACTTGTTCACTGACTAAAACCATACGGTTTGCAGCTGACATCAACATCACTACACTCATGGTTCTGAGTCATACAAGCTCATGTGAGTCCATCACAATGTGTTTAACCTACAAATCATGTCATGAATGTGTGGGATCACCACTTGCGAGTCAGCTGTGCACTGGGCTTGTTTTACTGCTACACCCACACAATGTGCTCAGGGTGTATCAAATGGTGACAGTAACTGACAGAAAACATTTCTGCACTATGATACATTTATTTGTGACAAAGAAATATGCAGTCAATTAACAGTACCTTGCAACGCCAAAAATCTATGCTCACATGACTGTGTGGTTGCAGTAATCGGCACTGCATAGTGTTGTCGTTGTTGTTGTGGTCTTCAGTCCAGAGACTGGTTTGATGCAGTTCTCCATGCTACTCTATCCTGTGCAACTTTCTTCATCACCCAGTACCTAAAGTAACCTACATCCTTCTGTATCTGTTTAGTGTATTCAACTCTTGGTCTCCCTCTATGATTTTTACCCTCCACGCTGCCCTCCAATTCTAAATTTGTGATCCCTTGATGCCTCAGAACATGTCCTACCAACCGGTCCCTTCTTCTTGTCAAGTTGTACCACAAACTCCTCTTCTCCCCAATTCTATTCAATACCTCCTCATTAGTTATGTTATCTGCCCATCTAATCTTCAGCATTCTTCTGTAGCACCACATTTCAAAAGCTTCTATTCTCTTCTTGTCCAAACTATTGATCATCCATGTTTCACTTCCATACATGGCTACACTCCATACAAATACTTTCAGAAACGACTTCCAGACACTTAAATCTATACTCGAGGTTAACAAATTCCTCTTCTTCAGAAACGCTTTCCTTGCCATTGCCAGTCCTCTCTACTTCGACCACCATCAGTTATTTTGCTCCCCAAATAGCAAAACACCTTTACTACTGTGTCTCATTTCCTAACCAAATTCCCTGCATCACCCGACTTAATTCGACTACATTCCATTATCCTCATTTTGCTTTTGTTGATGTTCATCTTATATCATCGTTTCAAGACACTGTCCATTCCATTCAACTGCTCTTCCAAGTCCTTTGCTGTGTCACAGAATTACAATGTCATCGGCAAACCTCAAAATTTTTATTTCTTCTCCATAGATTTTAATACCTACTCCGAATTTTTCTTTTATTTCCTTTACTGCTTGCTCAATATAGAGATTGAATAACATCGGGGAGATGCTACAAACCTGTCTCACTCCCTTCCCAACCACTGCTTCCCTTTCATGCCCCTCAACTCTTATATTTGGTTTCTGTACAAATCGTAAATAGCCTTTCGCTCCCTGTATTTTATCCCTGCCACCTTTAGAATTTGAAAGAGAGTATTCCAGTCAGCATTGTCAAAAGCTTTCTGTAAGTCTACTAATGCTACAAACGTAGGTTTGCCTTCCCTTAATCTTTCTTCTAAGATAAGTCGTAAGGTCAGTATTGCCTCATGTGTTCCAATATTTCTACAGAATCCAAACCGAAGTTCCCTGAGGTCGGCTTCTACCAGTTTTTCCATTCGTTTGTAAAGAATTCGTGTTAGTATTTTGCAGCTGTGACTTATTAAACTGACAGTTCGCTAATTTTCACATCTGTCAAGACCTGCTTTCTTTGGGATTGGAATTATTATATTCTTCTTGAAGTCTGAGTGTATTTCGCCTGTCTCATACATCTTGCTCACCAGATGGTAGAGTTTTGTCTGGACTGGTAGGTGTGCTCAAAAATTGCTCCCAGACAGTGTACATCCCTCAATGATCAAGCACGTGGTGCAATGGAGTATCTGCAGAAAGAAACGACAGCTGCATGAGCAGAAAAAACCAGTAAGCATCTTCTGACCTGCAGGGCACCATGTACTATGCTGTCGCAATGTAACAAGATGGCCGAATGGAAGAGGCTGCCTAAAAAATCCAGTACACATTGTGGTAAGCTCACATTAAGCTCAAAGCACATGGCCCATGGAGATATGTTCACACTGGTCCATTGCTCAGCATGCACTGGTCTCTGCTTTGTCTCATGTGTGCTCATGCCCATTGCCAAAATTTGGCTTAATGGTAAACCTGCAGGCATGCTGGCAGATGCTGGATGCAGGCAGCTTGTGCTGTCTCTAACTACTGCTCATACATTTCTCATTGCAGCTGCCACAAGACTGACTATAGTAGTTAGAAGTCAAAATACATAATTTGATTTTTTTGGCATTATATTGAAATATTTTGAAGTAAAATGTTACCCCAACTACAGGATCTTCAAAATATTAACGTCTCTGTTCTGTGCAGCTGAGTACTACTTCGCTGCTTACACATGTTTTATGTGTCCTTTTGGTATGAAATAAATATGCACTATCTTCTATTAATATCGTAGAATAAATATCTGTGTGCCATTCATGGGCATAACACCTGGACACAAGTTTTATTTCAAATGCTGTTTATTATATCCTCTAAGCATAGTTTTCTCTGTGTAAAAGGTTTCCTATTTTTGTAATTTTTTTATATCTATCCTACGTGTATTCATGTAAGTAGATAGTAGATAGTACATAGTAGATAGTAGATATTGATATTATGGTCCACTAAAATTAATGTGACTATCAAGTATGTTTGAAATCAATGTGGAATAGTCGCTCACAGTCAGCAGGTGGCAGTGAAGAGTAAATGAAGCATGTCTTGGATCGTGGAATCAGTGCAGTCTTTGTCACAATATGGAAATGGAGTGATTTACTGACATCCAAAACAGCATAATCATTGGCTTTTGGGGAAATGGTCGAAGCATATTTGAAACAGCTACATTCATAAACTGCTTGTGTGCTACCTTGCTTAAAATATACCATACATGGAAAAATATGATATCCAAAACTGGCACCAAGGTAACTGTTGTGCACCAGGTGTCATAGATGATATGGGTGAATGACAGCTGTGGAGACATGTATAGGTGAATAGATGTGCAGCTGCTGAGCACGTAAGCACCTATATGAACCAAACCTCGATGAACAGTGTCTCCTCAATGACCATTCAGAAAACATTGCGTATGGGTCTCTACAGCAGGCGCCTCATTCATACACCCATGTTGACTGCTGTTCATCAATGAAGAAGGCTGTTATTTGCAAGACAGTGCTACAACTGGATGCCACTGAGAGGTGACAGGTGGCCTTTTCAGATGAATCACACTCCATGTTCTATTGAAAAGATGGCCATTGTTGTGTACAGCATGACACAACTGAAAGCAAACACTATGCAACAACTGTCAAAAGGGTACAGATTTTAGGAGGGAGTATCATGATCTGGAAGATGTCTTCTTGCCATTTCATGGGCGATATCATCATTCTCAAAAGTATAATGGATCAAAAAAGGTATGCATCTCTCCTTGGTGTCTATGTCCACCCCTACATGCAGTTTGTTTTTCCTTGGCGTGATAGCATTTATAAGCAGGACAATGCAATGTGTCACACAGCTTGCAGCATATATGCATGGTACAAAGAGCCCCAGGATGTGTTTACCATAATCCTCTGGGCACCAAATTCCCCATAGTTAAACCCAAATGAGAATCTGTGGGACCACCTCAATAGGAGGAACCTTCCATAGATCCTCAACTGAAAATTGTGGCTCTGCTGGGCATGGCACTGGAGTCAGAATGGCTCCACATCCCTGTCGGAAACTCCTAGAAACTCACTGACTCTTTCCCGGCGTGTCTCACACTGAACCATTCAGCAATCCTGCAAAATGTGGTTATTATGGCTTTTGACAAGTGTTCTCATTAATGTCACTGGGCAGTTCAGTATGGTCATTTAGTAAATTTTGCTCAATGTTGATCTTTTGTTCCAGATAATGATAATTTTTGTCTTCGGAATCAGCAGTATTCTCACTTCACGTGCCTTCACAGGACTCCCATGGAGTCACTGAATGTTGTAATGTCTGCCTGTATAATTGTCTTTGCCTGTGTTTTTGTGTTCATTTTGTAATATACTTTCTGTGACGTTATTTTGCTCAATTGATTTTATAGTGTTTTTAGTGTATTTTCAACATCTTAGTGTGTCTGTGTCCAGTGTAGCTGTTTTGCTAAGTCCAGCATGTGACAGAGGAAGAAGTTGGAGTTGACTTGGAGATGCTCATATTCTTCATATATGTAATTCAGGCTCCTGACTGAGATTCATGTGATAGTGACATGTTGCAAAAGGGCTGCCATGAAATGAAATATTCCTCAGTTGGTGGTTCACATACCTCATTCCCAGCCACTCCAGGATGCTGTGATCACAATATCACCTTAATCCATCTTCAGCCAGTATGTAGCAGCCCTGTTCTGGATGATGATGTTTATGAAATATAGTCTCACCACTACACATAGTACTTCCATTAATGTGGTCTCAAAAGCCCCTCCTGACGGTTGTGTCATTATTCAACAGATGCAGAAGGTTTGAGCATGTATTAGTCGCAAAGAACTCAAGGAGTGCACAATGAAATCTTGTTAGTGTATGAACTGGTAGCTCATTTTCCATAGTGTTAATCTTGGCTACATTGTGAAGCTGTTTTCCTGTTTTTCTGTTGTCATTCAGATACATTCATTAAATGATACTTTGTGGATAATACCTACTCCCAAAAATATTATTATATATTCTCTAGATATCTTAACATTATATAGATTTACAGCTGGAAGCATTTTTATATTCCCTTTATATTGATGGCTACTGCAACTTTCTTTGTTGGCACCCTTGGGGCATTAAATGTAGTGTGTCAGTAGTTTTGGGTTCTAGATGCGTTCTAGAACCCTGAAAAAAACTGCCATGACCTGGTTGTTGGCATAGGCAATCACTCCATCAGGAAAGGGTTCACCACACAGGAGATGTAAGAGGATCTCAATGGTAATGTCCCAAAATTAGTTCTACAGATAGCACTTTTTTGTTATAGGTTTGATGAGTTTTCATTCCACAATTGTTATTCACCCATCCTCTGCTTTACAGTACCCCTACAGGATCATGAAAGCGTACAGACATTGGGGCCACCAAGAATATCAAAGATGTTTGCTATGTGCATCAATATAAAAATTGCACCTTTTTATTTTAGGTTCAGGATAATTCAGAGTGCCTGATTTAATGTACCATTTAATGATTTATTCTTCCTGAAGCAGAAATGATTTGGGCTAAGAATCAGGAGTTCCGTGTGAGACTACAGGCAGTTGCGTAGGGGTCCAGGGGTCCTTCTTAACTTAAGACAGAATATTTAGAAGGCAAATTGGCCTGTTGCATTTGTGGTTGGACTGAATTTTGTTTATGGAGTTTTTAATTATAAATTGAAATGTTCCTAAATTCCACAATGATATTATTGAAAACTGTTAGATAACATAGTCATTATAGAACACACAGCTTCTAATTTGCACTTCAAATTAATTTGTAGAGGGTTACATTCAGTTGATTGCAGCACTGACTTGAAGATTATTCCTTCCGAAATCATACTGTTAACTATTGTGTGGGTTTTTATCAGTTGCTCAAATAAAATGCAAGGTATATGTATTGCTGTTTATCTAATCCAAGAAAAATCTCTCCATGTACTCTGGTATAGACAGAACATTCCATTTTCATCACAATAACTGTAAAATCTAACTTCCTTCTGCATAATCCAAATAACCAACAACTTTACACAGCTGATAATACAGTAGTCCTTAGCTACAAGCATACTAACACTGTTCAGTTCTCACACTGTGTTAGATACCAGATAACATACTCATGCTTCCAAAACTAAAGACGCATGTGCCAAAGATAAGCTTCCAAAGTGTTACAATGGTATGAAACTACATGCTATGACAAATATTTTCGTAAATCTGAAAGTAGAAGTTGTAGTATTTTTTATAATATGATTTGTTTTAAAATATTCTGTTATCTATTTTATTCAAATCACACTGAAGAGCCAAAGAAACTGGTACACCTGCCTAATATCAGGTACAGCCACCGTCAGTATGCAGAAGTACTGGAACACAATGTGGCATGGACTCCACTAATGTCTGAAGTAGTGCTGGAGGGAACTGACACCATTATTCCTGCAAGGTTGTCCATAAATCCATAAGAGTACAAGGGAGTAGAGATCTCTTCTGAACAGAACGTTGCAAGACGTCGCAGATATCCTCGATAATGTTCATGTCCGGGGAGTTGGGTGGCCAGCAGAAATTTTTAAACTCAGAGGAGTGTTCCTGGAGCCACTCTATAGCAATTCTGGATGTGTAGGGTGTCACATTGTCCTGCAGGAAGTGTCCAAGTCTGCCGGGATGTATAATTGACATAATGGATGCAGTTGATCAGACAGGATGCTTACATACGTGTCACCTGTCAGAGTCGTATCTAGCCATATCAGGGGCCCCTTGTCACTCCAACTGCACACATCCCACACCATTACAGAGCCTCCACGAGCTTGGACAGTTCCCTGCTGACGTGCAGGATCCATGGGTTCATGAGGTTGTCTCCATACATGTACACATCCATCTGCTCAATATAATTTGAATCAAGACTCTTCTGACAAGGCACCAGTCATCAACAGTCCAGTATCAGTGATGATGGTCCCAGGCAAGGCATCAAGCACTGTGTCATGTTGTCATCAAGTGTACACAAATGGGTCTTCAGCTCCAAAAGCCCATATAAATGATGTTTCATTGAATGGTTCGCTTGCTGATGACTTGTTGACGGCCCAGCATTGAAATCTGCAGCAATAAGCGGAAGGGTGGCATTTTTGTCATGTTGAATGATTCTCTTTAGTCATCACTGGTCCTGTTCTTGCAAGATCTTTTTCTGGCCACAGTGATGTCAGAGATTCGATGTTTTACCAGAATCCTGATATTAATGGTACATTTGTGAAATGGTCATACTGGAAAATCCCCACTGCATTGCTACATTGGAGATGCTGTGTACCATTGCTCATGCACTGACCATAACACCACTCAATTAAATCTTTATAACCTGTCATTGTAGCAGTAGTAATTGATATAACAACTGTGAAAGACACTTTCCTTATATATGCATTGCCGACCACAGTGCCATATTCTCCTGTTTACAAATCTCTATATTTGAATTGGCATGCCTCTACCAATTTCTCTGGCGTTTCATTGTATGTCATATGGACACATGAAGAAAACACTCATATCAACTTTAAATCAGAAACGTGTCTGCAAATAACCAAATGAGGATTTGCAGAAAATAAATTCGTGGTGTAATGACTGGCAGTTATCTCCCAATATTAGTAAGTGTAACCTACTGCGTATAACAAGACGAAAATCCCCATTAATGTACGAGTACAAAATAAATGCCCAGTTTGGAAGCGGTAACATCTGTCAAGTATCTGGGTGCGACTATTCGATCCCAAAAATGGAATGATCAGATTACGCAAGTAACGGTCAAGGCAAACTCTAGATTGCACTTTATTGGTAGAATCCTGAAGCGATGCAGCCCTTCAACAAAGGAAATTGCTTACAATACGTTAGTTCGTCCAGTATTAGAGTATTGTTCGTCTGTATGGAACTCTTACCAGTTGGGTCTGATTCAAGAGATTGAGATGGTCCAAAGAAGAGCGGCAAGATTCGTGACTGGGACATTTATCCATCACGAGGGCATTACAAATTTCATAGAAACTTTGAAATGGGACACACTTTCAGACAGACGACCCGCTAAACGTAAGGGGCTGTTCACTAAATTCCGAAATCCTATCTTCACCGAGGATGTAGAGCATATATTATTACCACCAACTTTCAAATCGCGCAGTGATCGCCATTCAAAGATAAGGGAAATTAGAGCTCTTACTGAGGCGTTCAGACAATAGTTTACCCTCGTGCAATCCGCGAGTGGGACAGATGGGGGGAATATGACTTTGGCGCCAATTGTGCCTTCTGCCACACACCGCTTGTTGGCTAGCAGAGTATATATTTAGATGTACATGTAGAACTTCAGCCAGTGCCAGTACAAACTGTGTTTGTCATTGTCCAAGCTGGAGGCAGCTACCCCAACATTATGGTTTATTTATTACTTCAGTTATGTATGAGATTATGTTTAGTGGTATCTGTTGCAGAGTTTTAGTGTGGACACCATTAGTTCCAGGAGCGTCTTTTTTTTTTTTTTTTTTTTTTTTTCTTTTAGTGTAGCAGTAGCAAGTGGGACCTTTTTATTTGTACAGGAGTACATGAACAACATCTCTGGTGTGTATTTCTTGCTTTTTCCCTATGTGTGGTGACAGTTCATTGATCTTCAACATCGAGGAGTTCAAACAGCAGATATTTTGTTGTCTCTGTCGCTGCATCATTGTAGCATTATTTTTGTGTAGTGTAGGTTGTACGAGTTGAAGATTTATTTATTTAGTGAAAAGTTTGTAGGGAACAACCCAGCAGTCAACTATCAGTTGTGTCTGTATATAGACAGCCTAGTGTTGTTTTTCATAGTTTCTTACTTTGCTGCCCCTGTATCCTCATACTCTCATTTATTTATCACCAGCAGCTATTGATCTTTCGTAAAGTTTGTATGTGTCTTGTGTCTATTTTTATAAGTATGTTGATTCTCTGCTACAGGAGACTCCTTGTTTGCATGCTGCATTGGTCATTGTGATTACTTGCTATAGGGTTCTTTGTATAGTATCAATTAGTGCATAGTTTTCTGTGTTTATGCTTCCTTTTACGTTGCCTAACTGAAACTATTGAGATATGTTGCTGCACTTTTTCCACTTTGCTTTACATTGCAGGAGATGTGTATCTACGGTTTCCTGCACATGTCACTGTGATCTAGTTTTTATTTTATTTTTTTATTTGGTATGCGTATTCCATAGATCTGTACATGTGAGTGATTCGCCTGGATGTGGAATGTGTCAATACAATTGTACAAATACAATTAATGCTACAGAATAGTAATGTAATACAATGATATAGATATTATAAGTATCACTTTTTCTCATTTTCAACCTGTCATTAAATTAGTATAGCAATTCTCAAAATAACATTATAACTATAACATTAACACTATGACATTAACATAATATTGTATCATTCATCTAATAACTAAGAGACTAAATACATCTATTATTAAGGGCAATTATTATGCGAATTGCATAATAATCACTAAGCATTGCATTTTGCAGCACATTCCATGCTTCTATTAGGTCATTTGTTATAGTTAGTTCTTTATTACTGTGAAACACTGCTTCAGTCTCATACATTGATGGTTGTCAATCTTTGTGTAATGTGTCAGAGTACAACATGGGAACTAATACCTGCCATTATGATTATGTTTTTTTAATCCGATGTACAAGGCTATGTGCCAACCCATACCTATTTGCTGTGTTTCAACTCTGCAGTAACAAGGTGTTGATAGTATAACTGTGAGCTTTTTGCCACAGTTACTTAGTTATAGTGAGGGCTGCTTTGGATTTCCAATGTCCTGTTATTATTATCATGTTAGAGATGGAACATATCAGGCAACTACCCTGAGAAAAAGTTTTCTGTATGAGCACTGCATTCACATGTATTAGTTAGTATGATCATAATGTTCTTTCCCAGGTTTTGTTGGATTGAAGTACAGACAGCCAAGCTCCGTTACTATACCCTTGTAGAACTTATTTAAATTCAGGGGTTCGAACTTGCTAGTGAACATTTGTTGTAAGAAGCCACGCAATTCCTCCTCATTGTTTGGTTGGTTTTCAACCCTTAATGTCACTGGGATTGTTTGTTTGTTTGGTCACTGGAAAGCAGATTTATTTGGCTTTAGATGACTGAATCTTATGGTAAGTTCCATTTGTAATATCTCTCTAATTTGTTCTGTTCTGTTTGTAAAATTTGTCTAATTTGTTCTATTTTGTTTGTAATATTTCTCTAATTTGTTGAGTTATAGATTTATCTCTGTTTATGTACAGTCCAGTGCAGTAGCTGGGTTTGGCATCTCTCTCTGTTCAGCAGTGGACTATGTTGCATATCCTAGATTAGCATTTTAATGCCACATGTATAAGTATTCTGATGACTATTGTGTTAGCATGCAAGAACCTAGGTACAAGGACTATTTCATTAGATGCTATATCTTTTTCTATTCCTTGCATTCTGCTAGGTATTATATTGATTGTAGCATCAGCTATGGTATGCAAAGGTCCAGGTGGAAGGTCTGCCTTGCTGGAGGTCTGCATTTGATTAATGTCATCAAGTACTTTGTTATCTTGGAAGTGAAGTATTTTGCCCATTGTTAAGGACAGTGGCACACTGTGTGACCTGCTTTCAGTGATATCATGTGACTACTTGGCTGATGTTTGAGACGTTGTCAGAAATCCTAAAGCATCTAAATACCAGGTGATCAAAAAGTCAGTATAAATTTGAAAACTGAATAAATCACGGAATAATGTAGATAGAGAGGTATAAATTGACACACATGCTTGGAATGACATGGGGTTTTATTAGAACCAAAAAAATACAAAAGTTCAAAAAATGTCCAACAGATGGCCCTTCATCTGATCAGAATAGCAGTAATTAGCATAACAAAGTAAGACAAAGCAAAGATGTTGTTCTTTACAGGAAATTCTCAATATGTCCACCATCATTCCTTAACAATAGCTGTAGTCGAGGAATAATGTTGTGAACAGCAGTGTAAAGCATGTCCGGAGTTATGGTGAGGCACTGGCGTCGATGTTGTCTTTCAGCATCCCTAGAGATGTCGGTCGATCATGATACACTTGTGACTTCAGGTAACCACAAAGCCAATAATCGCACGGACTGAGGACTGGGGACCTGGGAGGCCAAGCATGACAAAAGTGGCGGCTGAGCACACGATCATCACCAAATGACGCGCATCTGTCAGACATTTTGTGAACTTTGGTTTTTTTTTTGTTCTAATAAAACCCCATGTCACTCCAAACATGTGTGTCAATTTTTACCTGTCTATCTACATTATTCCGTGGTTTAGTAAGATTTCAAATTTATACTGACTTTTTGATCACCCGGTATATTTTAATTTTCACTCTTTTGCTCTCTGCACTACATTTTTAGGTGCTTCTTGGTATATTTTATAACTTATAAGATTTATGATGCACATCTTACACATAGAGACACCCTCACATGTAATAACCTCTTCCTCGATTTCTTTTATTTGTAGTAGTAAGCTTGATTGCAATGTTGCCCGCCAAAATAAGTCATACTTCATCTGTTTCATGACCTCATAATGTATATTGACACACAGTTGTGTCAAGTCAATTATACTCACTGTCTCTGTTATATACAGGTTGCAGAGTGGGGTGTATTGTGAGCATTGGGAGGGTTGTTGTAAAGTAAAAGAGTTATTTAGAAAAAATTATGAGTTACTCAGAATGATGATATATAGAGAAGACTCACCCTGTGGGGCAGAAGATGCAAGATATCTGGCAGTCTAGGACTTTTGCCTAATTACAGCAACACAAAGTGACAGAGTAGGCAGTTTCTGTCCATGTGGTTGGCAGCTGAGGAGGCTGACAGCTGGTTGCAAAAATGTCTGCTCTCCATGAAGGCTGGGTATGAAGAGAGTGAAGTAACTGTGTTCTGCACCTTGGAACCTCCCAGCGACCAAATACATGATCTGTTTCTCATATTACTCATTGGCTGAATATATGGAGCAGATTCATCAGAAGATTCAGCAGAGGGCTTATGGCACTTGTTGACAATACATGTAGCCTGACAGAACAGCCTCAGTTATGAAAGTCAGACAGTTTGGATCACATAGGCATGGCTGAAGTTACACTGGAAGAATACTTGGACAGATTTGACTGGAGCCTTTGAAATAAAACTGTTTAAGGCTATTCCCTATTTCCTGACTTGCTGGTAACACTGTACATCCTTGCCCTTCCATAAGAAGTGGTGGCTCACAGAGAGTGACAAAACAGTACCAGACACCCTCAAAAATCAGGTAGCTCAGATACAGGGTTTAAAACTATGGAGGAAACCTAATAAACATTTTTGTTTGTGTAAATGGGAAGGGAATTACATGTAGTCATATTTCAAACTGTACCAGATAAGTAAACAGCAAAACTAACAAATGTTCAGGTAATTATTAGTAATAGGTATAGTTACTGGAATCATCATTGTTAGAATTGTAAAATCATGATTACAACACTCTTTAAATCTTTCCATGTTCAGTTATATCAGACCTTAAAATGGATAAAGCTCAAGTCATACCAGAAGGCTTCATAACAATCAAACGAGTTTTGATGAATTCTATTATGTCATAAATCTTTTTAATAATTTACTGTTGCGAAGCTAAACTTGGTTCAACAAAAGAGTAGATCCTGACTCAATTGATCCATTGCTGATATTTTAATGGTTTTTGGGCACCCCTAGAAAGGTGTAGTTGTTTGTGTTTCCTGGAAAACACTAATACACAATTTCAGTAAAAATATGCAGGTCAATTAGCAAGTAAAAGGGATGTTTTTCCATAAAAAACACAACCCAAATCTTAAACATATAATTCCACATCAAAATACAGTGGTATAAAACCTATTCCTATATTACATAGCACATTCCCATTTGGAATAAGAGAAAAATACCTGACTGATGAATAGAAGCAGATGGATAATTTAGTTAGATTGCCAGGAAATTATACTCAAACATGATCAAATGTCAAAAATAACCTTTATATGAAAAATGAAGCTAACTTCTAATGGAAAGTGCCAGGTCCATATATCATCAGGTAGTTATTAAGTACAGCAATAATAAAGTAGATTTTACCTTGCGAAGAGGCAGTTTTAAAATTGAGAAGAGGGTGCAAAGTAGTAGAGCCCAGTGTAAACACAATTCAAAATGATAAGTTCAACTGTTTACTGATTACAGAAGTACACCAATGGAAAATCTACAAGAGAGGGTACTATTGAGACACTACAACAAGGGGGGAGTGATACCACAAAATTGCAAATAGAAAGATGAGGCAGCAGAACCACTACTGCTAGAAATGTTCAGCATAAAATACCCTTCCTCAGCAATAGAAGAGGCAAACAATAGCCTCAGTAGCACTGCAGAGGGTAAGAAATAGACAGAGGTGATCAAGAAATATAACTGGGTAGTGTCGTAGGCCAGCACCCACCAATATTAGGAGAATAGTCAATGGTAATCACACCGCATCAGTAGCATATGGAACTGTGCCACCAAAAGGCTGCCCAACCTAGTCCACTCCTACTGTGGGCAAAAATGAAAGAGAAGAATGGAGAAAATACAACTCATAAATAACAGAAGCCATCAATGAGACATTTAGCCTCTAGATTGTTTCCATTAACCTATATCACTCATACAGATGCACACACAGAGAGGGATGCAAACATCAGTGATTGCCATAATTACACAAATGACAGAAAGTTTGGTTGGTTATTAGAAGTGGTCAAACAGGTCATGATAAAAATTCATGTCACAATACTGAAGACTGAGTCAAAATACAGTATATTGACAAAATATCAGAATTATGGATAGAATTAGGAAACAACAAAGGTTACACAAAAGACCACAAATCTCTAATGCTATAATTTTACTTACTCACTTTAAGTCAGGTTAAATTATCTTGTCACGTGACTGTCATTCAACTAATTAATTCACTTATTTATATGTCCACATAAATCTCTTTTTCACTACATGTATTGTACACGGGATATTGGACAGAAAACCTTTTTAGCCATTGGTTTTACAAGTATCATACATGCGTGATTTAAATTTTTATAAAAAATTGTGTCTAAACATTTAATACTTACAGATTTTATTAAATAATGTTTATTTACAACCTATTTGTGCAACAAAAGATACAAATTACATTTTTTCTTGCATAAGATACTGTGAGAATGAATAGTAGCAGTTTTGCAGAACGTAGGCTATCACTGACTTTGTAAAGTCCTCTAGTTCAGGAAGAGATTTTATATGTGTTCGTAATCTGTTTTATTGTTTCATTCCTGCATGATACACACCTTTTTGGCGTAATGTGGTGGTACAATTACTAACATGTATGTCACTGTCTGACAAGGTACTGTAATCATGGAATCTTTTGTTTTGAGGAAAAAGGTTTTCTTTTCTCAGTATACTTTTTTGGCATGATGACTACATCCAGTATATAAATGCAGAGAAGTGGATAAGATCTTTAAATCTGTAAAGAAACATTTGCATGCTTCTCTGCTGCTTGCTTGTTTCATTATTGTCATAATTCCTTTTGTTTCTTAAAACCTGTTATGGCCTGGTGTATGTTTCCCCAGGAAATGATAACATACTTCAGTATTGACAGTACATGAGCAAAGTATACAGCCCTAACTGTTTCTGCACTAACATTGTTGCAAAACAAATGGTAGTGAAATACTGGTACTTAAGAATACACAGTAAGAGACACACAATGAAATCTTACATCTATAACAAAGTTATTCATTACTTTCAACTGTAGAAACTGTAGCATTAACTGGATAGAGCATCTAGTACTCTGTCACTGCCTAAAATTGGGCACATCATTTGAAAAAGGAAAATGCAGCTTAATATTAGTGAAAAATCTCATGGTATCAATTTGTGTTATGCCTATTATGTACTATCCATGTTTACCAAGAAGGTATGGAACTAACAGAGCTGACAAGAAATTGGTTGTTCACCATGAAGGAATGTGTTGGTGTACATAGGAAGACATATTTACTATGTAAGTCAGTGTTCCTGAAAACTGCAAAGTTCGTACAACAAGTAAGTCGAAATAAAAACAAGAATCATTATCTCATGGAAACACACCTACAAAATTCTGTATGTATTGTTCCAAGCCAACGAATATGCTGTCTATAAGTGGATTACAATAATGGTGCAAAGTACAGCACCAGATGAGTGCCACTAAGCCACCTGGTAGAATTAAACCATCTATTGCTCTTACAAATCCTATGGCAATGTGAGATTTCTTGAAAACCTCATTTCATATAGTACCTTAGCTGAAACATGATTAACATCTTAATTATTAGATAAAAATTTTCAGTAGGATGCTTCCTAACACATAAGGGAACAGGTACAAGAAATTAACAACATAATCCCATGGCAGATGTAAATTAACAAGTTTGGATAGTGACCAAATAGTGGTTAGTATGATTATGTGTTTTCACAACAGTTTCATAAGTGTATCTCTGCAAACTCCCCATGTGTAGGGGATACTTAATCAATATTTTTCGTAAGATAGTGCTCAAGACTTGACATTTTGACAATATTTTCCAGTTGCAAAATGAGGATCTGGTATGATCTTAAATGTTTGGGGAGTGAAAATATCCAGTGTGAGAACTTCCCGGACAAAATACACTTTCACCTTAAGCTACTCATTGATTGCAGAAAACACACGCTCTTTTGGTCACTCATCAAAATCCCTGTACCACTAAGTAAAATTAGCAAGCTGTGTCACCTCATTACATCACAGTTATAATAAGAACATGAAGCAAAAAGTGCTTGAGGGGGCACATCTGGGGAAAAACAATATTTTCTAACAGACAACAAATCACCACACTCATTCCACATCAAGTATCTTACATAAGAACACTCCACACTACCTCATCAATCAAAATTTGGGAAAACTGTGGCCCACTAGATCAACTATTCTAAATCTGTTTGGCAGCAAATCACATGACAAATTACTAATTCCCATTAATCTAAGGAGGTAAAATGTGAAAATACCCCAGGAGTTTAACAGCTCACCACAATGTACTGTATATTAGCACTAGATGTGTTGTTTACGATAACACACAGACTTATTATTTTCCCAACAATGTCACTCATTACACAATGGTTCATAAATGTGTTACAATAATTATTAATAAATTGTCCTCTATGATTAACTCTCATAGCTAGTAAAACTGATAGATAAAAGCAAATGCAGCATTTGCTGGAGTATCAAATGAAAATGAGGATCAGTTACAACCTCATTTTTTTCCTCCTTAAGATCACAAGGGTTTAAAAGGAATGTGTGTTTTATTACCAGTTCTTAGGATACACAATTTTTGAAATTTTTGGGGACATTCATATGGCACAAAGTTAACCTGTCACTAGGAGGCCTCAATTGGTATTGTGCCTGTTACAAAACTGTCCAAATACATCAGGAAAATACAAAATGTAGAGTGATAGATAGGGAGAACACACGTTGAAATCTCTACAAAAAGTAAATTTTTTCAGTTCTGTTCGTAAAACTCCACATAAAGGAAGGGTAAGAATGCATTAAGTCTTTGATAGGTTCACAAGATACAGAAGGCCTATGTCCAGAAGGCAGCCTAGCTTGACAGGAGCACACACACAGCATGTAAACAAATAGTCAGATGGGAAAATGGTACTTGGATGGCTTGATGGGGAAGGAGAGAGAAACAAAGCTTTTCTGGTAGACTGATGATGCAGTAATGCAGGAGAAGAGGGGAAGTGCAGTGATGTTGCTAGAGGCAGGGCGGAAGAGCAGAGAGGTGAGGGACATAGATCAGAAAGGGAAAGTATGACATACAAGAGTGGAATTGCAAGGTGTCCCAGCACTGGCAATGTGTGATCCTGATGAAAGTATATGTTTTTAAACACACAGCTGGTAGTTTGTACTTGCTGCATTGTGCCAAATACATTTAAAACAAAGTAATACAATGCCATTTAATAGAAAATCACACACTGATAGGGATAAGACAACAGCAGAGGACTGGTTGACAGCAGTGTTGTCTGTAAATTAAATAATCTTAACTTTTATAAGGCAGAAGACCAAAAAGATATTATAGTAAAACTATACATATAATACTTAGTATCAATTTTTCTTATTTACTAACTAGCATTTATGTAGTATTGTAATTCACTGTCTAATGTTAACATAGTATTATATTTTCATCTAATAACTGAATAGGTCTTTTTATTCAAGAAGTGCATTAAAAGTGTATATGGGAACTTTTAATCATTTCTGGAAAAGAATTCATCTGAGTAAAGTGGATGGTCAAATAGGTATTTCTTTAATGTACAGCTGAATAGCATTTCCTTTTTTGTTGTCAGTATTTCTAACTGTGTAAAGACTTTTCTACATGAGGTTCATGGAGAAACCCACACATAATTGTGACTGTTCTCTTCTGAGCTGCTAGGATGATTTTTTTTGAGACTGGAGAATTACCCCAGAAGATTGTGCCATAACTCATTAATGAGTGAAAGTACCCAAAATAAACTGATTTTAAAATGGCAATGTCCCAAAAATGAGCAACAATTCTTACAGCAAAAGTTGCTGATGAGGGCCTTTTTACATCAGACACACATAATGTTTCCAGCTTAGCCTACTGTCAATATGAACCCTTAGGAATTTAGTGGAATTCACCTGTTCTAATAGCTGGTTATTGTGTACAATGACTATGTTGCCTGGATTTTTACTTTTAGTATGGAACTGAATAAAATTAGTTTTTTAATATTAACAGAAAGAGAATTAATTGTAAACCAAGCTTTAATTCTCTGAATATGTCATTAACATGAGGCTCTAGATCATTAGCTGACATAGTATCTATCACAATGCTTGTATCTTCAGCAAACGTTGTGGATTCACATTTTTTACTAATGGACAGGGGTAGATCATTAACATACATTAAAAACAGCAAGGACCCAAGGACAGATCCCTGGGGAAACCCATGCTGTATTTTGCCCCACTCATAAGCCACTGTGTTAAGAGATCCAGTGTTGCGACCATGCAGGACCACCTATTGCTTCCTGTCTTTGAGATACGATTTTAACCAATTACCTATTGGCCATTTGATTCCATAATGATAGGTCATCTCTAAGAGTAACTTGTGGTTTGCACAATCAAAAGCTTTGGAAAGGTCACCGGAGACACCAACTGGTGACATCTTACTTTTAATAGACTCCAAAACATCATTTATGAGTGGGTATATGGCTCACTTTGGCAAAATCCCTTTTTGAAAGACAAACTGTCTATGATTAATAATATTACAGTTATCTCGGTGGACCACAATCCTCTTATACACTGCTTTTTCAAGAACCTTTGAAAATGTTGTTAATGGAGAAACAGGAGAGTAATTCGTGACAACTGTAGCATACTTGTAAAGATGTCTCACAATGACATATTTCATCCTCTCTGGAACAACTCCTTCACAAAGAGATGTTTTGGTAATATGAGAAAATACTACACTTACTTCATTACTGTAGGCTTTTAACAGCTTTCCAGAGATGTTATCTATACCCAAAGATCTTTTACTTTTTAATGAGTGAATTTTTATGCTTATTTTTTTTGCTTTCATTGACAGTTGTGGGTGATATATTTATATCATTGGAAATTTCAGAGAGGTTAAGTTTCATATTCCTGCAGCTTCACTTAGATCACCACTACAATCTATTTGAGAAGTGACAGTTAAAATGAGGTTGTTAAATGTGTCTGTTATCTGTTTACTATCAACTATTTTCAAATCGTTAATTTTTAGGACAGCAGTTCTTACACTGTTAGATGGTGAAGTTCATGTTTCCCTCTTTATTATATTCCAGATCATTATGGTTTTATTATTTGAACACCTAATTTCAAAAGTTATGCACATAATCTTTGATTTACAAGTTACTTCTGTTAAAATTTTACAGTATGTCCTCTAATAGTTAAGCTGGAGAGTATTATTAGATTTTCTAGATATTATATACAGTTCTCTTTTTCTCTGGCATGATACTTTTATGCCCTTAGCGAGCCATGGTTTTTTACCTGATTTCCTGTCCTGTAGTCTATAGATCTTTTTTGGGAAGACACTTTCAAATCAGTCTCCTGATGGTGTAATACGAACTCTTGAATAATTTCCTCACTCATGTTTCTAATGGTTTTCCAGTAAGCATAAGCATTACTCTGATGTGTATTGCAGTTGTCAATGGTAAGTATTTGCCCATTATGATCAGAGAGACCATTTATGACTTTTTCTACTGCGATATGATTAGCTCTAATCATATCTACGAAGATATTGTCAATTAGACTGCTGAAAATGGAATTAGTTCTTGTGGGAAAACTGACAGTGGAGACAAGATTGTACATATGCATTAAATTTGCAAATTATGCCTTAGAAGATGAGTTTACTATGAAATCTGCATTGAAATCTCCTGTCACTGTAATGTCCTTATTTTTCATTGTTGGATACAATAGCATAAAATTTAACTGTTTTATAAACATTTTAAAATCACCAGATGGATCCCTGTATATTGCTACAATTGGCAATTTTCTGTCATCTTCTGCTATTTCAGCAACACATACATAAAAATGTTTCTCCACACAATATTTTTGTACATCTATTTATTAAAGGACAGATTCTTTTTCACTTAAATAGCTACCCCACGTCTGCTCATATACTTTCCACAAAATGAGGTAGCTAAAACATAGTTTGGAATATTGAGTATTTCGACCCCAATGGTGCAATGGTCTTTTGTCTGGCAGAGAATGTGAGCGCAATTTACATCTGTTGGTCCATGAATATTAATTATAAGTTGGTCTAACTTGCAAAACAGGCTTTCAATATTTTGGTGGAAAATTGTGAGCTTATTATTAATGACATGGTTGGTTGAGGTGCCTGCCACTGTTGGGACTGAAATTTATTTCCTTTGACATATCAGTACGATAGGGGCAATTCTCTACAGGGAAGGTGGAGCTCTTGTGATGGTAACACTGATATTTATTGAAATGGACTGTGTTGCTTACATACTGATTGGAACCTTCCCCAATTTGTGATGATACCATAAAGTAATCCCCGTTTGGAGTTGAAAAATTTCATAGTATCAGGCTCATCCTATGAGAAATAGCTGCTGAAAATCAAAGACCAATACAATAAATGAGCCTACAAACATGCACTCTTATACTAAAGAATTGGTTCCCCATATGAAAACAGTACTTAATTATAAGCAGACAAGATGAAGAACAGAAAGAGAAGTGATACTGTGTCTTTTGTGTGGCTGGCTTATCAAATTACAATGGTTGTGCCAGGCCATGTGTTTGCACCATGCAGTCCACTACTTTTGGCAAGAGTTCACAGGTGACAGAGGTTCCAAAATCACATTGTTGCCTGAATTATAGACTCACAGCGTAGTAAAATGAAACATACTTTACTGTGAAATGATAATTAAATAGACACCCTTGCTGCAAACAGGCATTGATATACTTCACTGGGGACATGTTGAAAATGTGTGCCCCGACCGGGACTCGAACCCGGGATCTCCTGCTTACATGGCAGACGCTCTACCCATCTGAGCCACCGAGGGCACAGTGGATAGTGCGTCTGCAGGGACTTATCCCTTGCACGCTCCCCGTGAGATCCACATTCCCAACATGTCCACACCACTACATTCGTAGTGCGCCTAATAGATGTTTGCCCAGCATACTCATTACTCGTGGCAGATTAATCTACCAAGTCCCGTACGAGTTCGGGCATAGCGTGTGCGTTCACACAAGAAGGTCAATGGCCGGGAAGCCATATTTTAACTATATATGATGGTAGTATCTGTTCCCGAAAGAACACATACCGTGGATGACCATGCAGCTTTGCTAGAAATGAAATGATAATTAAATAGACACCCTCGCTGCAAACAGGCGTTGATATACTTCACTGGGGACATGTTGAAAATGTGTGCCCCGACCGGGACTCGAACCCGTGATCTCCTGCTTACATGGCAGACGCTCTATCCATCTGAGCCACCGAGGGCACAGAGGATAGTGCGTCTGCAGGGACTTATCCCTTGCACGCACCCCATGAGATCCACATTCCCAACATGTCCACACCACTACATTCGTAGTGCGCCTAATAGATGTTTGCCCAGCATACTCATTACTCGTGGCAGATTAATCTACCAAGTCCCGTACGAGTTCGGGCATAGCGTGTGCGTTCACACAAGAAGGTCAATGGCCGGGAAGCCATATTTTAACTATATATGACGGTAGTATCTGTTCCCGAAAGAACACATACCGTGGATGACCATGCAGCTTTGCTAGAAATGAAATGATAATTAAATAGACACCCTCGCTGCAAACACGCATTGATATACTTCACTGGGGACATGTTGAAAATGTGTGCCCCGACTGGGACTCGAACCTGGGATCTCCTGCTTACATGGCAGACGCTCTATCCATCTGAGCCACCGAGGGCACAGAGGATAGTGCGTCTGCAGGGACTTATCCCTTGCACGCTCCCCGTGAGATCCACATTCCCAACATGTCCACACCACTACATTCGATGTGCGCCTAATAGATGTTTGCCCAGCATACTCATTACTCGTGGCAGATTAATCTACCAAGTCCCGTACGAGTTCGGGCATAGCGTGTGCGTTCACACAAGAAGGTCAATGGCCGGGAAGCCATATTTTAACTATATATGACGGTAGTATCTGTTCCCGAAAGGACACATACCGTGGATGACCATGCAGCTTTGCTAGAAATGAAATGATAATTAAATAGACACCCTCGCTGCAAACAGGCGTTGATATACTTCACTGGGGACATGTTGAAAATGTGTGCCCCGACCGGGACTCGAACACGGCATCTCCCGCTTACATAGCAGACGCTCTATCCATCTGAGCCACCGAGGGCACAGAGGATAGTGCGTCTGCAGGGACTTACCCCTTGCACACTGCCCATGAGATCCACATTCCCAACATGTCCACACCACTACATTCGTAGTGCGCCTAATAGATGTTTGCCCAGCATACACATTACTCATGGCAGATTAATCTACCAAGTCCCGTACGAGTTCGGGCATAGCGTGTGCGTTCACACAAGAAGGTCAATGGCCGGGAAGCCATATTTTAACTATATATAACAGTAGTATCTGTTCCCGAAAGAACACATACCGTGGATGACCATGCAGCTTTGCTAGAAATGAAATGATAATTAAATAGGCACCCTCGCTGCAAACAGGCGTTGATATACTTCACTGAGGACATGTTGAAAATGTGTGCCCCGACCGGGACTCGAACCCGGGATCTCCCGCTTACATGGCAGACGCTCTATCCATCTGAGCCACCGAGGGCACAGAGGATAGTGCGTCTGCAGGGACTTACCCCTTGCACACTCCCCGTGAGATCCACATTCCCAACATGTCCACACCACTACATTCGTAGTGCGCCTAATAGATGTTTGCCCAGCATACTCATTACTCGTGGCAGATTAATCTACCAAGTCCCGTACGAGTTCGGGCATAGCGTGTGCGTTCACACAAGAAGGTCAATGGCCGGGAAGCTATATTTTAACTATATATGACGGTAGTATCTGTTCCCGAAAGGACACATACCGTGGATGACCATGCAGCTTTGCTAGAAATGAAATGATAATTAAATAGACACCCTCGCTGCAAACAGGCGTTGATATACTTCACTGGGGACATGTTGAAAATGTGTGCCCCGACCGGGACTCGAACACGGCATCTCCCGCTTACATAGCAGACGCTCTATCCATCTGAGCCACCGAGGGCACAGAGGATAGTGCGTCTGCAGGGACTTACCCCTTGCACACTCCCCATGAGATCCACATTCCCAACATGTCCACACCACTACATTCGTAGTGCGCCTAATAGATGTTTGCCCAGCATACACATTACTCATGGCAGATTAATCTACCAAGTCCCGTACGAGTTCGGGCATAGCGTGTGCGTTCACACAAGAAGGTCAATGGCCGGGAAGCCATATTTTAACTATATATAACAGTAGTATCTGTTCCCGAAAGAACACATACCGTGGATGACCATGCAGCTTTGCTAGAAATGAAATGATAATTAAATAGGCACCCTCGCTGCAAACAGGCGTTGATATACTTCACTGAGGACATGTTGAAAATGTGTGCCCCGACAGGGACTCGAACCCGGGATCTCCCGCTTACATGGCAGACGCTCTATCCATCTGAGCCACCGAGGGCACAGAGGATAGTGCGTCTGCAGGGACTTACCCCTTGCACACTCCCCGTGAGATCCACATTCCCAACATGTCCACACCACTACATTCGTAGTGCGCCTAATAGATGTTTGCCCAGCATACTCATTACTCGTGGCAGATTAATCTACCAAGTCCCGTACGAGTTCGGGCATAGCGTGTGCGTTCACACAAGAAGGTCAATGGCCGGGAAGCCATATTTTAACTAAATATGACGGTAGTATCTGTTCCCGAAAGAACACATAACGTGGATGACCAGGCAGCTTTGCTAGAAATGAAATGATAATTAAATAGACACTCTCGCTGCAAACTGGCGTTGATATACTTCACTGAGGACATGTTGAAAATGTGTGCCCCGACCGGGACTCGAACCCGGGATCTCCTGCTTACATGGCAGACGCTCTATCCATCTGAGCCACCGAGGGCACAGAGGATAGTGCGTCTGCAGGGACTTACCCCTTGCACACTCCCCGTGAGATCCACATTCCCAACATGTCCACACCACTACATTCGTAGTGCGCCTAATAGATGTTTGCCCAGCATACTCATTACTCGTGGCAGATTAATCTACCAAGTCCCGTACGAGTTCGGGCATAGCGTGTGCGTTCACACAAGAAGGTCAATGGCCGGGAAGCCATATTTTAACTATATATGACGGTAGTATCTGTTCCCGAAAGGACACATACCGTGGATGACCATGCAGCTTTGCTAGAAATGAAATGATAATTAAATAGACACCCTCGCTGCAAACAGGCGTTGATATACTTCACTGGGGACATGTTGAAAATGTGTGCCCCGACCGGGACTCGAACACGGCATCTCCCGCTTACATAGCAGACGCTCTATCCATCTGAGCCACCGAGGGCACAGAGGATAGTGCGTCTGCAGGGACTTACCCCTTGCACACTCCCCATGAGATCCACATTCCCAACATGTCCACACCACTACATTCGTAGTGCGCCTAATAGATGTTTGCCCAGCATACACATTACTCATGGCAGATTAATCTACCAAGTCCCGTACGAGTTCGGGCATAGCGTGTGCGTTCACACAAGAAGGTCAATGGCCGGGAAGCCATATTTTAACTATATATAACAGTAGTATCTGTTCCCGAAAGAACACATACCGTGGATGACCATGCAGCTTTGCTAGAAATGAAATGATAATTAAATAGGCACCCTCGCTGCAAACAGGCGTTGATATACTTCACTGAGGACATGTTGAAAATGTGTGCCCCGACAGGGACTCGAACCCGGGATCTCCCGCTTACATGGCAGACGCTCTATCCATCTGAGCCACCGAGGGCACAGAGGATAGTGCGTCTGCAGGGACTTACCCCTTGCACACTCCCCGTGAGATCCACATTCCCAACATGTCCACACCACTACATTCGTAGTGCGCCTAATAGATGTTTGCCCAGCATACTCATTACTCGTGGCAGATTAATCTACCAAGTCCCGTACGAGTTCGGGCATAGCGTGTGCATTCACACAAGAAGGTCAATGGCCGGGAAGCCATATTTTAACTAAATATGACGGTAGTATCTGTTCCCGAAAGAACACATAACGTGGATGACCAGGCAGCTTTGCTAGAAATGAAATGATAATTAAATAGACACTCTCGCTGCAAACTGGCGTTGATATACTTCACTGAGGACATGTTGAAAATGTGTGCCCCGACCGGGACTCGAACCCGGGATCTCCCGCTTACATGGCAGACGCTCTATCCATCTGAGCCACCGAGGGCACAGAGGATAGTGCGTCTGCAGGGACTTACCCCTTGCACACTCCCCGTGAGATCCACATTCCCAACATGTCCACACCACTACATTCGTAGTGCGCCTAATAGATGTTTGCCCAGCATACTCATTACTCGTGGCAGATTAATCTACCAAGTCCCGTACGAGTTCGGGCATAGCGTGTGCGTTCACACAAGAAGGTCAATGGCCGGGAAGCCATATTTTAACTATATATGACGGTAGTATCTGTTCCCGAAAGAACACATACCGTGGATGACCATGCAGCTTTGCTAGAAATGAAATGATAATTAAATAGACACCCTCGCTGCAAACAGGCGTTGATATACTTCACTGGGGACATGTTTAAAATGTGCGCCCCGACCGGCTTTCGAACCCGGGATCTCCTGCTTACATGGCAGACGCTCTATCCATCTGAGCCACCGAGGGCACAGAGGGTAGTGCGTCTGCAGGGACTTATCCCTTGCACGCTCTCCGTGGGATCCACATTCCCAACATGTCCACACCACTACATTCGTAGTGCGCCTAATAGATGTTTGCCCAGCATACTCATTACTCGTGGCAGATTAATCTACCAAGTCCCGTACGAGTTCGGGCATAGCGTGTGCGTTCACACAAGAAGGTCAATGGCCGGGAAGCCATATTTTAACTATATATGACGGTAGTATCTGTTCCCGAAAGAACACATACCGTTGATGACCATGCAGCTTTGCTAGAAATGAAATGATAATTAAATAGACACCCTCGCTGCAAACACGCGTTGATATACTTCACTGGGGACATGTTGAAAATGTGTGCCCAGACCGGGACTCGAACCCGGGATCTCCTGCTTACATGGCAGACGCTCTATCCATCTGAGCCACCGAGGGCACAGAGGATAGTGCGTCTGCAGGGACTTATCCCTTGCACGCTCCCCGTGGGATCCACATTCCCAACATGTCCACACCACTACATTCGTAGTGCGCCTAATAGATGTTTGCCCAGCATACTCATTACTCGTGGCAGATTAATCTAACAAGTCCCGTACGAGTTCGGGTATGGCGTGTGCGTTCACACAAGAAGGGCAATGGCCGGGAAGCCATATTTTAACTATATATGACGGTAGTATCTGTTCCCGAAAGAACACATACCGTGGATGACCATGCAGCTTTGCTTGAAATGAAATGATAATTAAATAGACACCCTCGCTGCAAACACGCGTTGATATACTTCACTGGGGACATGTTGAAAATGTGTGCCCCGACCGGGACTCGAACCCGGGATCTCCTGCTTACATGGCAGACGCTCTATCCATCTGAGCCACCGAGGGCACAGAGGATAGTGCGTCTGCAGGGACTTATCCCTTGCACGCTCCCCGTGAGATCCACATTCCCAACATGTCCACACCACTACATTCGTAGTGCGCCTAATAGATGTTTGCCCAGCATACTCATTACTCGTGGCAGATTAATCTACCAAGTCCCGTACGAGTTCGGGCATAGCGTGTGCGTTCACAAAAGAAGGTCAATGGCCGGGAAGCCATATTTTAACTATATATGACGGCAGTATCTGTTCCCGAAACAACACATACCGTGGATGACCATGCAGCTTTGCTAGAAATGAAATGATAATTAAATAGACACCCTCGCTGCAAACCGGCGATGTCACGCTTGTGGGTTTGTACTATAAGTTGCTGCAACAAATATTCTCAAAATATGTTATCGTAAAATTAATCCATTCTTTCTGTATTAAACTATTTGTCGTTTTGTATACTTTAAACAACCCACACTCACAGTGATTGCGAAAGGCAACGATGTTATCAACACTTTACTAAAAGAAAATGATGCATCCATACAAATCAAAATGAAGAAATCTTCACAAATCAGATAATTTGAAGTTATTGGTGAAGGAACTATGCAAAGATTTAGTTGTGAACAGAACTACAAAATAACTTCTTTATATGCCAAATTATAATCATGACATTTTAACTTTCAGTATAAAACACTTTCCTTCTTAGGTCATTTGCTCATATGAATTTGCTTGCAATTTTAGTGCTAAAATATTTTTGGTCAGTTCTTTATGAACTTGCAAAATTTCCAAATTATGCAATCTTTTCTGCGTAATTGTTGATTGCGAAAACGTTTGCAGTCATGTAAATGCTGAAAACGACCGCTCAGAAGTACGAGAAGTAGCAGGTATAGTTAAAATCATCCGAACTAAGTCCACAAATTCTGTGAGAAAATATGGAAATTTGTGGTAAGAGCCTATGGGACCGAACTGCTGAGGTCATCTATCCCAAAGCTTACACACTACTTAATCTAACTTAAACTAACTTACGCTAAGGACAACACACACACACACACACACACACACACACACACACACACACACACACACACACCCATGCCCGAGAGAGGACTCGAATCTCTGATGGGAGAAGCCGCGCAGACCGTGACAAGGCGCCTTTAAGACCTCGCGGCTACACCGCGCCGCAATTCTGTGAGCATTTCAAGCAGGGCACTACTGTTTTCTCTACTTAAAATATTTGTAATGTCTGACAGGTTGGCCACTTCCTCTTTCTGCTTTCTGCATACATGCAGAACCATGTCCCTATGCATTGTTAGCTTGTCTTTATCAAAGTGTGCCCCATAGAACTTCAGGATTCGATCATCACCAATTTGACCGATACCAAAAGCTTCATTTGTGAAATAAGTTCTAAAAACTTTGAGTTAAATCCACGATTTATCCGATCCCCAGCCACATCAATTATTTCAAAAAAATATTTGTCCATACACTCCCTCTGGCGTTTGATACGTATGAGAATCACTTCCTCTTTCTAGGCAAAACCGACTCACCAATGTTAAGTTCCTCCGCTTTCCTAACAGTTTTGTTCCACAACTAAAAAAACATGTCCCTTTGGGAAGCTAATCTTGCAGGCAAAAAAAAAAAAAAAAAAAAAAAAAAAAAAAAAAAAAAAAAAAAAAAAAAAAGTGTGTCAAATCTTATGTGACTTAAATGCTAACGTCATTAGTCCAGAAGCCTACACACTACTTAACCTAAAGTATCCTAAGGACAAACACACACACACATGGAAGGACTCGAACCTCCGCCAGGACCAGCTGCACAGTCCATGACTGCAGCCCCTAGACCACTCAGCTATTCCCGCGGGGCTTTGGAGACAAAGTTTCCACCAATATTTTGAATTCTCGGTATGACAATGATTTCTTCTGAAAAGAAGAATGACGTTGCTCAGTCTTGCCGAAAACTGAAATTAACATTTTCAGGGAAATAAGAAATGTTACAGGTATGAAAACTGTCGACTAACTTCAGATTTTTCTTCTTACAGCTCTTCCAATAATTTCAAGAGAACGTCATAATTACTTTCCAACGATTTTAATGACTGCACCCCGACACAACACCTCGTAGTGCAGAATGGTAACAAAGTCAGTCTGTGAATGTTTTTTACAACATCTTTGTTGTCTTCTGGTGCCACCCGGAGTGGCCGTGCGGTTCTAGACGTTACAGTCTGGAGCCAAGCGACCGCTGCGGTAGCAGGTTCGAATCCTGCCTCGGGCATGGATGTGTGTGATGTCCTTAGGTTAGTTAGGTTTAATTAGATCTAAGTTCTAGGCGACTGATGACCTCAGAAGTTTTGGCGCATAGTGCTCAGAGCCATTTCCACCATTTATCTTCTGGTAACAACTGAAACACCGCTAGCCTCTCTGGCGAATGTCTTAGAAAAGAGATTACTTCACGACTAATCACCAGAAAGTCTCGCACATACCTAATACATGTTGTACTACCAAATCTAAATTATGCACCGAACAATGAAGAAATATAGCTCCTGGCTCCAACAGGGTAATCCTACTATGTCATGCTGTTAAATGTCCACTGACATTGCTCGCACCGTCATAACATTGACCATGACAGTATTTTATGTCGAGGGATAAACGTCTTATGACATCGTTGACGACTTCAAACAATGTCCTAGAAATTGTTGGAGTTAATTCATAGAAGCCCATAAAAACTTCTTCTACTTGAAAATTTTTATCGACATATCTGAAACACAAAGAAGTAGTATGGAGATGACTCCACCACCCCAATTTTTATAGCAAATTGATATGCAAATTAATTAAATTGATCAATTAATTCCCCCCCACGCCCGACCACGCCCCTATCCCGACCACACCCACCCTTACCCCAATATGACGTCATGTGCTTTTCTCAGCCTCCACGTGGGCCCCACCCCGCCCCGCCCTACTACTATCCACAATCCCCCTCCCCCACCCCTCCCCCACACCCTATTGGTGGGAATTTCGAGTTTTGGCGTGAATTTCGAATTTTTGTGGAAATTTCTTTGTCCCAGGGCTGCGTTGACGTCCCTCTGCACCCCCCACCCAGGAATTGGTGGGAAACTAAAAATGGCAGTCCCTTTCTGGGACTCGAACCCTGGTCCTTCTTGACAGAAAACCCAAGTGTTCCCCCCTAACACAATTATACCACCAGAGGCACTTGGAACTGACAGGAAATTAATAATGGCAGTGCCCTTTCTGGGACTCAAGCCCTGCTGCTACTGGATGGAAAGCCCATGTGCACACCCAAAACATGGGAACTGTTCACATGCAGGAAAGGAAAAAAGGTCGGGAAAATGAAGGAAAGATAGGTCCTAATTACGTAATTAATCATAAAGATCGGGCCTAATTAGACAACTATATGTGTAGCACTACACAAGGACGGTCTAAAATCGGAATACAGGTCAAAAATTGACAATACCATGCAACTGATGTGGGTCAACATTTGTGGGTCAACATTTGTAAAAGTCTTATTTCCTCTCTCTCCAACCCCACCCCATGGGGGGAGAGGGAGAGTTTTAATTTCAGCAAATCAAAATTTACGAAGTAAATAAGTATTTTTTATTTATGCGTAACCATTGTCCACGCAAAAATGAGAACATGGATTTTCTTGAATTACAGCATCAGCTACCAAGAATCAAAACAAATGTTTAAGACAAAATGTACATAGTTTTTCACGTAGAATCTGATTCTGCAATAAAAAATGTGGGTCCCCATTTGAAATTTTAAAGTTACCTCCCGCCCCACCCCTAGGGGGCTGGGGTGGCGGGCTAATTTAACACCAGCAGATGTCCCCATCGAAAATAATCGACTTTGGATTTTACACATTTTTCGTGTGAAGCTTATTTTTCGAGTTATTCTGGTTTGTCGACTTAAAATTTACACCCTGTATAACACTGTGAGATTATACAATATGCTAGTTTAGTGTAAGAATTTTTTATTTGTACAATGTTTCCATTTTTTATGGGTTAGAGAAATATGCTGTTACCTTGAATTTGAGATTTCTCTGAACATTTAACTATATGGAAACTAATACTGTCCCTGCAAACCATGAATACTTTTTTTTCTATTGTCATTTAAAAACCTCAAGTTTGAGTACTCTTGGGGAAGTAATTTAAAATAGATGACCTGATGCTCAGTGAAGAGAGAATAATAAGAGGTTAAAACCTGATGTCATACTTTTTACTGGATTTCAAACAACTTGACCCAGTTGTTACAACCCAGGAAGTTGGTGACTGGTGAAGGTGATGGTGTATCTCATGACAATGGAATGAAAAACCAAAGAGCTATGCAAATGTATTATTGATTTATCTTACATCTTTCATATGTTCTGCTTTATCTTAGAAGATAGATTAAGGAAAGGCAAACATGCGTTTTCATCATTTGTGGACTTAGAGAAAGCTTTTTACAATGTTGACTGAAATACTCTCTTTCAAATTCTGAAGGTGGCAGGGGTCAAATACGGACTTAGAGAAAGCTTTTTACAGTGTTGACTGAAATACTCTCTTTCAAATTCTGAAGGTGGCAGGGGTCAAATACGGACTTAGAGAAAGCTTTTTACAGTGTTGACTGAAATACTCTCTTTCAAATTCTGAAGGTGGCAGGGGTCAAATACGGCAGCAAAAGACTATTTACAATTTGTACAGAGACGAGATGGCAGTTATAAGAGTCAAGGAGCATGAAACGGGAGCAGTGGTTGGGAAGGGAGTGAGACACGACTGCAGCCTATCCCCGATGTTATTCAATCTGCACACTGAGAAAGCAGTAAGGGAAACAAAAGAAAAATATGGAGTAGCAATTAAAATCCGTGGAGAAGAAATAAAAACTTTGACGTTTGCTGATGACATTGTAATTCTATCAGATACAGCAAAGGACCGGGAAGAGCAGTTGAACGGAATGAACAGTGTCTTGAAACGAGGATATAAGATGAACATCAACAAAAGCAAAACGAGTATAATGGAATGTAGTCGAATAAATCTAATGGTGCTGAGGGAATTTGATTAGGAAATAAGACACTTAAAGTAGTAGATGAGTTTTGCTATATATAGAGCAAATTAACTGATGATGGTCGAAGTAGAGAGGATATAAAATGTAGATCGGCAAAGCGTTTCTGGAGGAGAGAAATTCGTTAACATCGTGTATAGATTTAAGTGTCAGGAAGTCTTTTCTGAAAGTATTTGCATGGAGTGTAGCCATGTATGGAAGTGAAACATGGACAATAAATAGTCTGGACAAGAAGAGAACAGAAGCTTTTGAAATGTGGTGCTACAGAAGAATGCTGAAGATTAGATGGGTAGATCACATAACTAATGAGGATGTACTGAACAGAACTGGGGAGAAGAGGAATCTGTGACACAACTTGACTATAAGAAGGGATCAGTTGGTAGGACATGTTCTGAGGCACCAAGGGATCACCAATTTAGTATTGAATGGAAGCATACAGGGTAAAAATTATAAAGGGAGACCAAGGGATAAATACACTAAGTAGATTCAGAAGGATGCAGGCTGCAGTAGCTACTCAAAGATGAAGAAGCTTGCACAGGATAGAGTACCACAGAGCGCTGCATCAAACCCGTCTCTGGACTGGAGACCACAACAACAACAACAACAACAACAAATGTTTATGAAACAATTGATAACTGACTCATTTTGGGCCTGTGGTCCAATAGTGAAGAGAAGTTTTGGAGGAAGGAACTCATATCAATTTTTGTAATTTTCTTTTTATTATTTGTACCAGGTTAGGTAAATATAATTGTACACTAACAGCATGAATAATGATAAAAGTGAAGAAACATAATAATTAAGCTAGAAAGATTATCATTTAAACTTCACTTAAGTTTCCTCTGTTGAACACACACAAATTAGTAATGTCTGCAATATTTCACTGAATTAAATATTTAAATACATCAATAGGCTACTTTCAAGATAAAAAGAGAAATAGGCAAATGATGATATGGTCAAAAATTACCAGTTTGTGTTACTCATACCAAAACTTGGCTTTATTATGCTCACATAATGTTACAATAAATTACCAATACAAACCAAAACTTGCTTAAAAATTAGGGAATTAATGTCAGAATTAAAATTTAAAAATATAGAATAATTAATGTTATCATATACTTATGTTCCACAGGAAAACACAGTCTGATACATCAATATGTATGATATTTTGTGTGTGTGTGGGGGGGGGGGGGGAGGGGGAGGTTAAGAGACAGAGGGGGGAGGGGGGAGGTGTTACTGAAATGTATCTGTACCCTCCTAATGTCTGTCCAGTAGTACATGATAACACTTCTGTGTCAAATGAAGTGTTCAGTGCCATTCATATTCCGATGATGTTGCTTTGTAATTGCTAAATGTATTTTAATTACAGGACTTTTAGGAATCATTATGATATTTGTCAAATATTATTGGAAACTTCATTCATCAAATTATATTCTTTTACATTATATTGTGAATCCTTTTCTTTCATTATCATGTTGCATATGACAATGTTAATAACCCTATGAAATTGCATCTCATTCTGACATTTGAGAGTAAAACATTTCTTAGATATCAAAAATATATTAAAAATTATACCCAAAATCATTTAAGTGGATTATTACTATAAAATTTCTTTATACGCAGAATAGTCTTTGACTCATTGTACCATCAAGCCTTGCTCTCTTTTGCACGTTTTATATGACTTTTTAGAGATCTTTGGGGTGTATCAAGAGAGGACATATGTGGTGAGGCATGGCTGTGATTTGTTGCTATGTACGTGATTATTGTCTTGTGAACTGAATTCTGTCCAATACATTTGAAACCAAAATGTTAATTTTTGCACATTTACATTTTTGTGAAAGAATACAAATATTACAAGCTGAAAGCCAGACTGTATTTCCAAAGTGACCAGTTTCATTCAGACAGTTATATGATAATGATGAGAGTTACTATAACTATTTATTTTTTTTACAACTAAGTAACTTCACACAAACACATCAAACCTGGGCCTCTCACTTAATCTTCTAGCAGATTAATAGACATTAAGCTGAGCCACCAATTATAAAAGAAAATAGAGATGAGGATCTACATTGTTTGAAATTTTATGCAACAAGAATTTTAAACAGAGGCTGCAGTGCCATTTTGCATCAGTTGCTACTGACAGGAAAATGATTGAAAATTTGAGCTTTATGAATTTTATCATCTTAATGTTTATCAAATGAAGTGGATGGGCTATTTAGACCTACCAGTACCATATCCAAGTGCAATGCTGATCCTTTGAAGCAACACACACTTCTGAACATATAAAGAAAAGTATGTTTGATTGGAACACAGCATTCCCAAACAAGAATGCCTCTACCACAGTAAGTTGAAGTGATTATACAGCCTAAGAAAGAAGAAACTGCACAAATATAATGGTTAGTGTTTCCAAAAACATGAAGATGATTCAGAGATATTAATGGTCAATTTTATGCTGTCATCCCTAGACATCAGAGACCAACAGTTAAGCACATTTTCTTTTACTGCACAGTGAGTACCCAGTTCAGGTCACACTATGCTTTTGGTGTAGTTTTAAGTCAAAGCCTCTGTCACCAGTGAACATGTGCCATAAGCTGCAGACTACATGGTACACACATGGGGCTGACACAAGTGTTGTCTTTCAATAAGCCAGCCATGCAAAGCCATGCTATCACTTCTCTTTCGCTTCTTCATCTTGCCTGCTATAATTAAGAGCAATTTTCATATGAGGAACCAACTGATAAGCATTAGAGCTTATGTGTGTAGGCTCATTTATTTTATAGGTCTTTGCCTTTTGATTGTACTTGACAGTTTCCATTATTAAGTCTTCTTATGGAATTCTGTTGTTGTGCTGAATTTTTCTTGTACAAGCTGGAATTCTGAATTGCTTATTTCAGAAACTGCATCAAGTATACCCTGCCATCTATGTTTTTCTAAAATGCTACATTTTATAGTTCTAGTTTGTTGGTCGTTTTTGCTTTTTATTTTTCAGTGGACCATTATATCTCAAATTTGCATTTATTTTTTGTAAATAATATTCCCCTGGTCAGCAGATGAGCCAAGTTTGTCTCCTGTTTGAGGCACTTATTTCCATTCCATTATTTCAGAGCATTGTTAATAAGAGTTAAATAATTTTCAGATCTATTTTTCATTCTTAGGTATGTTCAGCTGCTTATCCTCAGCACTTCTTTACAATATTCTCTTTCCCTGTGACCAGTGACATTAATATGCACTCTTTCCTTACCTGTTTGTTTTACACACCAACTGAAGTCACAACTACAATACTCTAATGCATGTTGACCTTTTGTATCAAAATTTTTATCACTTGGACTATTCTTTGTCGTGTGTTGGTGCAAACAATAAATTCCATAAATCGTGGTTAACATTTCCTGAGTTTGAGGTAGCTGTGATTACTCACAGAAACTTGCTAGGACCCCATTAAATCTGAATGTGCATACATGTTGTTGTCTTGTTCCTGATCTTTACATTCCAAATTGGTGTTAAGTCTGTACTGTCAGTCAGAGCTATACCAACATACACATCTTAAAACCTATACATTTGCACCACATTTCTGTTATTGATGATTCAAATTAATATAAGGTTTGCACTAACAGTTTGAACTAATCCTTCCTGAAACATTGTTTACTGTGCTTGCCCCCATGAACTGAGACTTCGCATAATTTGTCATTACACTAAATTGCCAATTCTTTACCTTATTCCATAAAATTTCTGTTGAGCTGTGCTATGCAGCTGTCTTATCTTTATCAGTGTGTGAGTTTCTGTGAAATGACATTGTCTTACTCTCCTTTAAAAATATTTAGCACTATGCAGCTAGTATGTACTATCAGCTGTATGTTAAAAAACATCTGCTTTCTTCAAGGTGATGCATTGCCAGTGCTGGGACACTGTGTTAGTCCCCCCCTCCTCCTTCATACTTTCCCCTTCACCTATATGTGCTTCTAGGCCTCACCCATCTCCTCTCTTTCGCCTCACATGGGACTTGTTTTATGCCATGAAGAATAGCCCCCCACCCTTTACCAGTCTACTAGACATTGTCGTTATGTTTTTGTTTCTCTCTTCTTCCCTGTCTCCTTAAGGAGGAAGAAAGCAAGTTTTTAACTGATCCTCACTTTCAATGGATAATCCAACAAATGCTGTTTTTAGTTTTGTCCCTCAATTTTTTTAGTTATATGTGTCAGTCACAAACGTCATATTATCCCTCCGGCAGGCACACCTACTGTTGTCACAGGAGCAGGTGCACATTGTAAAATTTACAACATGGTCAAACTTGTCTTAAACAAACTACTGTATTCATTGAAGAAAGCAGTTCATATTCACTATCTTCAACATCTATAACAAAATGTTCGGCTCTTTTAGGCCTTTAAATAACAATTTAGTCAGTTTCTCTGATATATTTTGAGTTTCATAACAATTTTTCACAGACAATTTGGTTGTGAATTGATTCTGGCAATGTTCAGAAAAATGAAAATGTAGGCAATGGTCATCTCCTTGTAATTCTTCGCAATGGAGTATCAGGCACTCATTTTAGCTACAACATCAACTCCACCTTTTGTCATGTTGTACTCAATTATAATTTCAGGTTTGTGTGTGTCTTCAGCCACTGTCGCCATGTCATGTACAGCAGACAAAAGTATGATAGCACAATTTTTACAAAGAATATATGAAACTAAGGTCTTAACCTACTGAAATCCAAACATTGCACTTTCAATTTTTTGTTTTATTTCTGAGAAATTCTGGAAGAATTTCACATCTGTTCTTTGTCATTTTATCAATGAAAGTGATAGGCGTCTGCAGCAAATATTCGGAAAGGAGGTAGGTTGTGTACCAGTTGTGAATTGTAAGGTCACTGTTAAAATTTTCTATAGGCACCACATATCTTTTCACTATGTCCTCAGGAGCATTAGATACCCAATCTTGTCCAAGCAGCATACAGCTTAGAAAAAATAGAAACCTATTGTAACTCACTGCAGTCCTAAACAGTAGCAATCCTGTTCCACTTGCTGCCCAGAGTTCCAGTGCATTAGCATGATGGCATTTTTCCCCTTCTTCTTCTTCATCTTCCTCATCAATAAAGTCAAGGTCAATTAGTTCCAAGGAAGCAGTAACTTCATCAGTTATCCCCATTACCTTTATCTTTGGATCTGGTTGAATTTGTACAATATTTTTTCTCTTGGTTTTGATGTTTTAGTGCGTTCGCTTTTACACCAACATTAAACTTTGTCCTTTCAATAAATAACACTCATACATCTGCTGTCTCTTCGGGATCATCACCATTCTCACCTTCAAGTTCAGATTCACTGCCATGGTCCTGTTCAGTGTTTTCATCACTCAAATCTACTTTACTTTCCTCCAAGTCTGAAAAAGTCTTGATAGATTTTATTGTCACCTTATTTGAGAAGTTTGGGAATTTCTTTGTCTGGTAGACCCCTTGAATTGGAACAAAACATCAAAGAAAGGAAATGAATAAATATATTCAGATGTCAGTGAAATGAAAGTAACATTTAATGTGCATCTATAAAAACTAAATAAACAAAAATGAATAGGTATAGTTAATTTTTAGTTTACTTTCCTCAGCAACAAAACCTGCAACTGTCACACCAGCAGGTGCGCATTGTACTTTTTACAACATTCGATACATTGTTGCTTGCAATTCAGAAAACAAACTGAGAAAGCTAACCAAATGAGCTGAAGACACTTTCCCATTGTCAAGAGAACATCAGCAATGGAAGACATGGCAGCTGCAATGACACAATAGCTCAAGATTAAGGCATTGATTAGGCATAAAAACTGCTACTGTTGTACTTTTTACATCAGCACGCCTGCTCGAGGGTTAATAATAATTATTACAACACACTTATAGTACATTGAGTGTTGAGTGATACTACTGGGAAACATATTAAGTCTGTGTATTATTATAAGCTCTAGATCTTGTGCAAATATAGAGCGCATTATGGTGTGATCTTAAATCCTGGTCTATTTTCACATTTTACCTCTTTATATTAATGGAAATTAGTAATGTAAGTATACTTACCACTATTTGGTTACATTCCAATCTCATTAATTTTCATCTGTCTCAGGATTATGTTGTTAATTTCTTGTACCTTGTGACAGTATTTAACAGTTACTGCTAGTGTAGCTGTTCTTCCAAACAGCATCCCATATGAGCAAACCAGTTGTGTCTTTACCTGTAGTTACCGGTGCTTGAGGTTCTTGGGCTGTGCACAGCACTACTTAAAAAGAATAGCTCAATGTAGTCACAGGATTGAGGTGTACTCGTCTGCTTTCATGCCCTGCAGCTAATTCACTGCAAATAATAACCTGCAGCTCTGATCCTGCAGTCAAATAATCTGTACATTGGCTAGAATTGTGAGTTAATAAAATACACAGAAATACAAAATAAAAGTTAAATTAATACTTCAATAACAAAGGTTCTATTCTAACACCTGCAATTGATGTTGATGACAGTGAAAGGACATCTCAAATAAATGCGAAGTAGCCCTCTGATATTCTGTTGTAGTACAGACACAAAATACCGTTATCAAATGCAGTTAAGTTACATTGTAGTGTTACAAGAATGGTAGCAAAATCCCCAAACCAAATAGTCATCAAAATTATGTAGAAACTAAGTCCACTTCATAATCACAGTGCACGAAATATTTACCAGCTCAAAAACTTCAGAGTTCAACATGTGCTACAAAGAATAGTAACTCGTACCCTATCTATCCTCAGTTCTGTAATACTAGCAGAAAAAGTTAGAGTGCCACTCTGGAGCACATTCAGACCTCTTGAAATATAAAATCCTTTGAGAAATTAAATTATGGCAGTGGTCATTCACCACCCAGAGTCTATTACCAACATCGAATATCACGCATTACCTCATGCAGGTGTGTCTTCCACCAGATCTCCATGTAAATTGTCCTCAAAAGTTAGTCTCATAGTGATCATTCACTGCCTGGAATCTGTCACCCAATCAATCAAATATCACCTGCTATCACAGGCAGGTCTGTCACTTTCTGGAACAAACATCCAAGTGTCCAGAATCACTCCTCTGAGCTCTTCATTTGAAAAGTCCCAGTCTTCACATGACTCCCATAGTGTTCCACTAATGTCTGCCTTTCCATTGACTGAGTGCCATCCCCAACAGAAATACATCATCCTTAAGTTCTGAAGACATGACTTGACCACCTTCCAACAAAACTAATATATTACAACAATATTTAAATAAAGAGATAAAGAAATTTTATAAAGATTTGGTCACACTCAAAACAATTACAAACAACAATTTGTTCATAAATTAATAAGCTAGTATTCTTGCCCAAGTGCACTCACATTAAATGACAATAAATTGTCCTTAAATAATGTTTAAACAATTATTTATGCCCTCTTGATAAAAGTGTATTTTGGTTCTCTTTTCAACTGTGGTGTTCGCTAACACATGTGACTGACAACTTTTAAATCAGCACCAGTTTTTAATAGCACTTGCAATCAACATTTAAATAAAGTTACTGGCTAAATAGTAAACTGGTCATTACATAACTACTCATGTATGTCAAGATGTGAGATATTCGTACTGCATCCACATGCTCTGTAACTATCGAGAACTAGATGTTCTGGCAAACATTTGTGCAATAAAAAAGAAATATAAGACATCATAAGTCAGCAAATAATATAGATATGGATGAGTGGCTTTCTGGGATGATAGCTACTGTGCAATGCTATCATCTGAGATATTGTTTGTTGAAATCACATGAAGCATTTACAAGTTGTTAATTCAGAGGTTCACAGTGAAAATGTCTAGTCACTGTAAAATATTCACTCCTGTAGTTTTAAAGATATTGAAAATATTTTTGTGTCATTGGATGCATTTTATTTTTCTGAGATTGCAAATATATTCAGATTTCCTTTAATACTTGACTGTAAATTATTATACATTCTCTAAGAGCTGTAAGAAGCTATCTTTCAGCTTGTTTGACACTCCACCATTTCTGTTGTATTTCCTACACAAAGGCCATGTGAGCAACAGCCACCCAAATTCCCAGCATTGGGATTCACCCATTTCTGACAATGCTGCTCATCTTTCTACCTGGACTCACCTCTACCATTGAACTGGTCTGACCTGCCATACCGCACCCTGAGCCCTTGGTCCGCTAGAATTCAGCCATACAACAACTTAATCTTGACTCGTACCAGTATTGGGTGGCTGAATGACTCACTTAATTACACATAATGTTACAGCCTGTAACCTTTAAATGGCAGGAAGCATCCTACTAAAAACTTTGCATTTAGTATGTTAGATGTGAATCAAGAGTCCCAGTTGAAGGTACTGTATGAAAAGTGGTATTCTAGAAATCTCTCCTCCACATGTGCTGAACTAGGACTATTAGTAATTATCATATAATTTGTAAGTGCAATACTTGGCTTAAGTTTTGAAACTGGCTTAGTGCCACTCAGCTACCCTTATTTTAATCCAATTCCAGATAGCATATATGCTGGCATGGACCATTCACAACAGAATTTTGTATGTGTGTTTCCATGAGACAGTGATTAGTGTATTTGCTTTGATTTGTTTGTTGCATGAAATTTTTAGTTTTAAGGAGTACTAACCTGCTATATTCTTGCATGTGTTTAGTTTGTCTTCCCAAGTTCACCAACACCTTCCTGTGTGGTGAATAACCAACTTCTAGCCAGACCTGTTATTCCAACACCTTCTTGATACACCTTTCTGGCATATAATAGGCATGGCACAGAAAGATGCCCTGAGATTTGCACTAATACTCTCTAGTTAGTTTTTTCTACCATTTTTCAAGTTGAAATTACTGGATAACTTTTATATAGATCAAAGATTTCATCATAAGACTCTTATTGTGTATTTCTAAATATTTCAGTATCCCATGTTTTGAAGGACTGTAAACCCATGAGGTAATATGTCTTAAAATGAGCAGGTAGAATTCTAATACTATAAATTCATTGATTTTGTTGTATAGCCTTTGTTGTCTCCTAATTTTATCCATAATTCTAATATTTCACAGCATACTGTCTTTTGCCTCAATCTTCTGCATTGTCACATTAGTTTTATCTTGAACCATTGTACCAGTTCCAATAACCAACCAACCTTTTTATCATTTTTACAATTATGACACATATTATTGTTTCCATCCCTCAATATCTAACCATGTGTGTAAGTGATCTAGGGTAATGGAAATAATCTAAAGCCTAAATGTTTCAATGGCTGCTTTTATAATTTATGAACTGTATATACAACCTTTCAGTAACATAGTTCCATATGCTACTAAAGCAGTGAGATCATCATTATCCATTCTGCTTATATTGATGGGCAGCCTCTAACACTAACCAGTTATATTTCTCATCCACCACAATCTCTTTTTTTCCCTCTGCAGTGCTACTGAGGCTATCCTCTATCACTTCTTTTGCTAAGGAAGGGTAATTTATGCTCAATCCTTCTGGGAGTACCTGTTCTGCTGTCTCATGTTTCCATCCACAATTTTGAACTATCATTCTTCCCTTGTTGCAGTGTCTGACCAGTACCCCTCACTTGTAATTTTGATATTGATGAGATGTTGAACTTACCATTCTGAATTGTGTTTACCTTGGCATCTTCTGCTTTGCAGCCTTTTTTAATTTTAAAACTAGAACTTCCCCTTCATAATGTAGGATATACTTATTTTTCATAAGCTGTTATTTTATTGTTGCTGTACTTCACCACTAACTGAAGATACATGGCCCTGGAACTCCCTATTATAAGTCAGTTCCATTTATCACATAACGGTTTTTTTGACATACGATTGTGTAAGAGTATAAGTTCTTGCCAATCTAAGCAAGTAGTTCATCTGCTTGTATCCATTAATGAGGAATTTTTGTCTTATTCCAAAATGGAATGTTCTGCATATTTTTATTGAAACTCTGTATTAATGTTTGGCAGAGAGCACAAATGACTACATCTTTCTAGGAATGGCTGTAAACCATTGAACCATCAGCAATGATTTTCATCCTGTATCCACTCCTTTGTTCCAGAAAGTTTAGCATTGTAACAGAAAATTACTAAGGGGATATTGTGACCTAACAGAATTGACCGATACCCATCTAATTTTCATTAAACCTTCTGGTATGACTTTTGCTTTACCCATTCTGATACAGCTGCAGCTGAAGATTAAATGAATTTTATAGTAAACATTATTTTACAATTCTAATAATCATGATTTCAATTTTCAAATAACCTATGGGAATGCAGCGGGGTGACATTGTTGCAACTGCTGATATTTTGACACGAGCACACCCTGCCATTTTCAAGGCAAAGGTAAGCAATTAAGCACTGTGCAAGTGAATTTAAAACCTCAGTTTCCACAGAAACTTCATAACAATGGAGGATTCCATGCAGACTTCACACAAAAACCACTATCTTGTACATGATAATTTAACTTTGATAGCTTTCTTAATAACACTATTCCAATAGCTGAAAGTGTATGCCAGAACTCTGTGTTGTTACAGTCCATAAGCTGAATGGTGTCAAGACAATTTTCTGCAATGGTGGATTTGCTTGGCTGTTGTAAGCATGTGTGCAGCTTATGCTCAGCACACTGGTTCTCCACACTACTGAAAATCTGATCAATATATGACACACCACAACTGCAAGGAATGCAGTAGACATCCACCTTACACAAACCAACATCATTCTTTATAGGACCTAAAAGGATCCTGATCTTAAGATGGCCATCGAAAAATACATTTCACATCATATTTCCATAAAATACAACCAACCCCATTTGAAAAGACAGTGCAGTTTCATTAACTTAACACAACTATGCCAATAAAATGTACCTACAGGTAAATATAAATTATGAGGTCATCAGACAATTTTAGTACAGCTTATTTCAGTGGGCAACTATGCAAACAGTCTCACTGCTACATACGGAAGAAATCAAAGAAGAGGTAATTAAAGTAAGGGTGTTTTTGTGTGTAAAAGGTGAAACATAAAACCTACAAGTTCCAAAATATACCCAGAAACATAAAAAAAACAGAATGCACAGAGAAAACAGTAAAAGCTGAAATATACCTAGATGCTTTACGAGTTCTGACAACATCTTATACATCATGCAAGTAGTCAGATGATACAACCAAATGCAGTCACAGATGGTGCCAGTGGCTTTCACATATCAGTCCTCCAACAAGGCTACCCCTGCACCTACACCCTTACATACCAGTGCTAACACTCCATTCAATACCAAACCCAGTAGAATGCGAGAAATACAAAAAGAGATAACCAATGAAATAGTCCGTCTACCTAGGTCCTTGCATGATCAGAATACTCCCACATGCAACACTAAAGTCCTAATTTTGGATGTGAAACATAGTCCACTGCTGAACACAAAGACTCAAAACCCAGCCGTTACACTGGATTATACATAAATAGGGACAAACCCACAACTCAGCAAATTAGAGTCTAGGGGAATGTTATAAACAGGAATTATCATAAGAGTCAGTCACCCAAAGTCAAATAACTCTGCTTTCCAAAGACCAAACAAATAACCTCAGTGACTTTTAATGACTGAAAACCTACCTACTACTTCACAGGAAGCGTGTGGTTTATTGAAAGAGCATGCACCGGAAAGTCCAAAACCTGAATTTACATAAATTCTACAAGGATCTAGTAAGGGCACATGGCCATCTGCACTTCAGTCTTGTAAAACCTGGGAAAGAATTTTATGTTTTTACTAATACATGCAGATACAGTGCTCCTCCAAAAGCCATATTCTCATGATGGTTGCTGAGATGTTTCATATAAGAAATGATAATAATAATAGGATATGTGAAATCTAAAGCAGTCCTCACCATAGCTAATCGAAAGTAACTCTGACAGAAATCTCACAGTTATACTAATAACATCTTGCTGTTGAGTTAAAACATGGCAAACAAGTATGGGTGATCGTATCTTTGTATGGCCAACATTAAAATGAAATCAGACTACATGCCAAGATGGTTCAGAGCATAGCTTCATATGATGGATTAAGAAACATGGTAATAATGGCAGATATTAATGCCCACCTTGTACTTCAACACTTTACATAAAGAGGGACAACCATCAACATATAACAGGAAAGCAGGGTTTCGTGATAATACAGATGTAACTATAACAAATAACAAAGCTCTTGACCTAGTTGAAGCATGGAAACTGCTACCAAGTGTGACACTTAGTGATTACTATGCAATTCACATAAACACCAGCTCACAGAGAGATACACAGAAACCACAGATACATGAAAAACACCATAAGGCTATCTACATACAGATACAAATGAGAGGTAACTTCTGGTTGGTTGGACAATTACAGGGACAAAACTACTAGGTCATCAGTTTCTTTCTCCTCAAACAGACAGGTCTACAGGACTGTAGATCAGAGATAGCCTACAGCACAAAACCTGTAGGAATAAAACCCCAAGTTCTACAAAAGGTCAATGAAGACAAGATAAGGGACAGAAAAGAGAAAGGCAGGCAAGGTGCCCCATCTACGGAGCAACCAGAAGCCCTCAAGAGCAGAGGGCACATACACCACCAGCCCCTGCCACCTACCAGAGGTACTCCACTCAGAACTCACCTAGGAAAGATTATCAACATGTACAGGACAAAAGAAGCCCTGAGAGACAAAAGAAGAACAAGGGTAACAGACAACACAAGAAGGGGAAATAAGAATAAAAGAGCAGGTAGGATGAGGACCAGGCTGGACCACCAAGCTCAGACAGCCACAGCCTGGTCTGAGCATAGGTTGCCAAATATGGTTCTGGCAACACCTCAATGGGCTGATTAGGTTAAGTGGTCCTCTCTTGAAGACAGTGGTAAAACCCCCTCAAGAATTAAGTGTAAAACTGGCCCCCTCTTGAAGAGAGTAGTAAAACCCTCCTCATGAATTAAATCTAAAACTAAGTCAGTCACTGATGTGTTAACTCCTGATATCAGGGGTAGGGAGTCAGAGAGATTAAGAGTGCACCACAGGGTGGCTGGGTTGGGACACTTGAGCAAAATGTGGACCACCATCAAAGAGTAACCACAATGACAGTGGGGTGGGTCCTCTTGATGGAGGAGATGACCATGCACAGCCAATGCAGTGTTGGGAAAGGATGGTAGAGTCCTTGTGAGAGGCCTGCATGGAGTTGTTAGACTACATCTATCAGTGTCTAAAAAAGAAAAACATCAAAAATGTGTCAGTAGATGGGATCTCCTGATATAAGCAAGAAATCAAGTGGAAATCATTGTAAGTAAAAATCAAAATATTGTTAACGAACTGTTTTTTTTTTATCTTAAAACATATCAAAATGTAAATAACTTAATTACAGATCACTGATGATGCTTTATCTCAATCAAGCACGAGTCTGGAGAAAAAAAGATGCCTCCACAATGGAGGGGGCCCAAGCTAAACAAGTAAGCTGTTCACACAGCTGGTTCGAAAGAGTGCTGTCACAAGTCAAGCCCTGCAGTGATGTACGAGATCCAGTATTCACAATGCTGAGGGCGATGCCAAACCATATGCCAGGCTCCCATAATCAAGATGGGATTGTATCACAGCTCTGTAAAGCTACCTAAAGGTAATGCAATCTTAACCCAAGCTGATGTTACTCAGGTGGTGTAGTATATTGAGGTGCAGCCAGCACTTTCGCTTAAGCTGGTGGAAATGGGGAATCCACATCAACTGAGAATAAAAGATCATTCATAATAAGTGATAAGTTTCCCCCACATTGATTAGTTGGTCGTCCCATTAAAGTTTTGGTTGTGGATGAGTGGTACGATGACAACAGAAATGCATATTGTAAGTCTTAGCAGCTGAAAACCAAAAGCCATGGATGAGGGCCTATTCCTGTGTCTTTTGTATGGAGCCTTGCAGTTGATGTTCAGTGACACCCACACTAGAGGAGCAATAGTAAAGGCAAAAGTTGTCAGCATACAAGGAGGATGATACAGAGGAGCCTACAGCTGCTGCTAGACCATTTACGGCTATTAGAAAGAGAGCGACATTCAGTACAGAGCCCTGCGGGGCCCCATTCTCTTGGATATGGAGGGTACTGTAGGAAGCACCAATTCCAACCCAGAATCCACGGTGCGACAGGAAGTTCAGGATAAAAATCAGGAGCAGGCCCTGGAGACCCCACTCGTGTAAAGTGACAAGGATGTGGTGTCACCATGTGATATCATAACCCTTTTGCAGATTGAAGAAGACAGTTATAAGGTGTTCATGTTGGGCAAATCTGTTTGGATGGCAGACTCCAGGTAAACAGATTATCAATAGTGAAACAGCCATGGTGAAAACCACCCTGGGATGGAGCCAGAAAACCCTGAGACTAAAGGAAACAACACAGCCGCTGGCTCACCACGAATTCAAGCATCTAACAGAGAACATCTCTCAGTGTTACAAAATTTGATTTCATGTAGTTTCAACTTAATGCCCATACATCACCTAAAACTACTTCTGGTTGGGCACCACAGCCTCACAAAATTGAGGAATGATATGATTTTTACCATGACTGTTGAAAATAATATGGCTCATTAACATTACAAACAGCTCCATAAGAAAGATTCCTTGATGACCAGAGAGAGATAGATATTGAAACTCAAATGAATACAAAAATGGCCTTAAAAGATATCTTTGTTGTCTGATATACACATAGAGGTATCTTCCCATGAGAGAACCTGGAGACAGTAGTTATATTCTGTGAAATTTCTTTGCAAGTTGTTTCGGAAGACTACTTTCTCAGGTTATTCATCAAGTATGTATAACATAATTCCTTTTCCACAACGACAGTTACAAAGATATAGGAATAATAGCAGCTATTACATTTTACAAGGCGCTCCCAGGTCCAAGTGTGAAAATATTTTATTATTTCAGTTTTACATAAACAGTAATTTTTGTCCATTGAATGCATATATCTACATCTATGTGATTACTCTGCTATTCACAATTAAGTGCCTAGCAGAGGGTTCAGTGAACCACCTTCAAGCTGTCTCTACTGTGCCACTCACAAATGGTGCGCAAGAAAAATGAGCACTTAAATTTTTCTGTGCGAGCCCTGATTTCTCTTATGTTTTCGTAATTGGAGGAGAAAACTGGTGATTGAAATTTGATGAGTAGATCCCATCACAATGAAAAATGTCTTGGTTTTAATGATTTCCACTCCAATTCACATGTCATATCAGTGGCACTAACTCCCCTATTTCATGATAATAAAAAATGACCCACAGCTCTTTGTACTTTTCCGATGGAATCCCTCAGTCCCACCTGATGCGGATCCCACAACGCACAGCAATAGTCCAGAATATGACACACAAGTGTGGTGTAAGCAATCTCTTTAGTAGATCTGTTGCACCTTCTAAGTGTTCTGCCAGTGAATCGGAGTCTTTGATTTGCTCTATCCACAACATTATCTATGTGATCATTCAAATTTAGATTACTTGTAATTTTAATCCTTAAGTATTTAGTTGAATTTACAGCTTTCAGATTTGTGTGACTTATCACATAATCTAAATTTAGCGGATTTCTTTTAGTACTCTTGTGAATAACTTCACACTTTTCTTTATTCGGGTCAATTACCACTTTTCACACCACACAGGTATCTTATCTAAATCATTTTGCAACTTGTTTTGGTCATCTGATAACTTTACAAGATGGTAAATGAGACAATCATCTGCAAATAAACTAATGGGGCTACTCAGATTGTCTCCTATGTCATTAATGTAGATCAGGAACAATAGAGGGCCTATAACACTTCCTTGGGGCATTCCCCAAGGAAGCGTTATAGGCCCTCTTTGTACTTTTCCGATGGTATCTGTCAGTCCCACCTGATGTGGATCCCACAACACACAGCACTAGTCCAGAATAGGACACACAAGTGTGGTGTAAGCAATCTCTTTAGTAGATCTGTTGCACCTTCTAAGTGTTCTGCCAGTGAATCGGAGTCTTTGATTTGCTCTACCCACAACATTATCTATGTGATCGTTCCAATTTAGGTTACTTGTAATTGTAATGCCTAAGTATTTAGTTGAATATACATCCTTCAGGTTTGTGTGACTTATCATGTAATTAAAATTTAGCGGATTTCTTTCAGTACTCATGTGAATAACTTCACACTTTTCTTTATTCAGGGTCAATTGCCTTTTGCACACCACACAAGTATCTTATCTAAATCATTTTGCAATTTGTTATGGTCATCTGATGAATTTACAAGATGGTAAATGACAGCATTGTCTGCAGATAATCTAAGATGGCTACTCAGATTGTCTCCTATCTCGTTAATATAGATCAAGAGCAATAGAGCGCTTTTAACACTTCCTTGGGGAACGCCGGATATTCCTTCTGTTTCACACAATGACTTTCCATCTATTAATACGAACTGTGACCTTTATGACAGGAAATCACGAATCCAGTCGCACAACTGAGGCGACATTCCATAGGCAGGCAGTTTGGTTAGAAGATGCTTGTTAGGAACGGCTTCGAGAGCCTTCTGGGAATCTAAAAATATTGAATCATATTGACATCACTTGTCGATGGGGCTCATTACTTCATGAGTATAATGAGCGTAACTGTGCTTCACAAGAATTATGTTTCCTGAATCCGTGCCGACTATGTGTTAATAAATCGTTTTCTTCGAGGTAATTCATAGTGTTCGAATACAATATATGTCCCAAAATCCTACTACAAATCAACGTTAGTGATATGGGCACATAATTCAGTGGATTACTCCTATTTCCCTTTTTGGGTATTGGAGTGACTTGAGCAGTTTTCCAGTCTTTAGGTACGGAACTTTCTGTGATCGAGTGGTTGTATATAATTGCTAAATATGGAGCTATCGCCTCAACATACTCTGAAAGGAACCTAACTGCTATACAATCTGGACTGGAGGCATTGCCTTTATTAAGTGATTTAAGCTGCTTTGCTACACCAGGGATATCTGCTTCTATGTTTCTCATCTTCGCACTTTTCCTGATAGGAATTCAGGAATATTTACTTCGTCTTTGGTGATGGAGTTTCAGAAAACCATGTTTAATAACTCTGCTTTAGTGGCACTGTCATCAGTGACTTCACCATTATTATTGTGCAGTGTAGATATTGCTTGCGTCTTACCACTGGTGTGCTTTATGTATGACCAGAATCTCTTTGGTTTTTCTGCCAGATTCTGAGACAGAGTTTTGCTGTGGAAAATGAAAACCAGAAATATGTAATAGATGTAGAAGTCTATGCATAGAGAGAAAGGGTACAAATCTCACTCAGTTATAAATCTTAGATATTAAGAAACAAATAAGGGTATTCCTATATTTATGTTTCTATGAACAAACTCAGTGCAACTGATCAAATATTTTAGATAATTGTGCAACCCCTGCATAAAAGAATAAAAGAAATTTCCATTCCTGTATGTAGCTCTATTCCACTGTATGTTTAGCCATAGTTATTGTTACTCCTGTCCTGATGAATTTTTTAAATCCTTATGTAATTTTGTCAAAACTATCAACAGAGATAACAGTTACAATTTAAAACAAGAAACAATAGATTGAAAAGTTATGTTTATGTGTGCCTGATTTTTATCTTTGGGATCAATTATATACTAGAAAACAGGCTTATAACATGAAACCTAGGCTGTTCATAACAACGGAGAATGTGACATAAGGCCAAAAATTATTTAGTTTATATAATACAATATATAACAGTTCACAAAAACCCATAACTGAATCATTTGAAATCAACATTGGACTTTGATGTTATCTTACATACTTGTTATTTATTATTTAAAGTTGATGATCATTAAAGATCTACATGAGTACTTGCTAACCATCATGCTGAGTCAGCTACCAGGTACATCCAGTACCACTGTTGTTTTTTCCCATCCCTGCTGCGTATGTGAATGATGCTAGTCAGGAACCACTCTCCCTTAAAATCCTTATGCCATATGGGTTATCATCAAAATAATTACGTGGACTCACATACCTGAGGATGTAGTGATTTGCTCAGCTATTCTCACAATGTCTGTCCTTGTACTTTGGAATGTCAGTTGTGTACATAAAATAGACACTGAAATTCAAGACTGACTAATACCCTTATTTATGATTACTTCTGTTGATGAAACATGAAAACAATGAAATGCATTCACAGTTGTGAATAGCAACAACCATCGGCTATGTAATGGAATGATGACAGTGAACATTTGTTCTGAACCAGGACTTAAGGCCGGATTTCCCATTTACCATGCCTAGTCACCTTACCATTAGGCAATCCAAGCATGCTTCATGGTCAGACAGAAACTTCCATTTCTGATCAACCCTGTGTCTTATTTCTGCATTCATACACCCTTTATGTATATTCTCACACTGGGGAGACATTTTAGTTGACAGTTGCTCACCAAAAGTTGTTGGATAAATATGATATTGCAGTGTGGTCATTTTGCCTCAAACAGAATGTGTAACACCAAGAATTGCAGGAATACTTGAAAAATATCCAAAGAACACATCATGCTGCTGGAAAACATATGGAAACATACAGTGAATCTAAACATACAAAAACGAAATCTGTTTCAGAAACACTGAAGCTCCCTTCAGGTAACACAGCCTGGAATTTGCATTTGGTCTACAAACATAAAACTCTTGAGACATGCAAAACAGATAAAGCACACCAGTTTGGATCACTAATAACAATAAGCTCAAAATACCAGCAGGTCAGAGGATTTTCGTAGAACATGACTGTTGTAATAGAAACGTAAAAAAACCATTTAACAATGATATGAAAATGACAAAAAATAATAATAAGACAGTTCTGCTTGCTGACAGTCATGGCAGAGGGATTCCAGAAATGCTTAGCTACCATCAGAACGTAAATATTACAAGGGTTATGAAACTGGCAGTTGGGCTGTAGGAAACCTTGAAGGACTACAGAAACAAGAGTTGTGTGTTACAAAATCAATGTCTCATGATTCTAGGTGGTGCAAATCATGTGTACATAAATGAACACAAGCACAGCTCTGAGATATGTTTTAAATAAAATAGACTTTCATAGGGCAACTGTGATAGGCATACCATGCAAGTTTGACCTTGTAGAATCTTCTGTTATAAACAAAGAGATCTAAAAGGCCAACATGATCTACAGACATATTTGCCAGTGGAGTAGAAATGCTTCTTTTCTCAGCATAGATGATTTGGAAAGAAATAATTTTACAGCATACGACATGCACCTGAATTTTAGAAAGGGCAGATCATTACTCAGCTAGAGAATTAAAGTGTTTTTGGGAAGTGTTCATTGCAGAAATGAGAGCTATGACACTGTTGCACTGCCATCAGAAAGAAAGAAATGGAAATCACTGTACACAGTCCAGACCATCATAGATATGGAAAATCCGTCTTTACCAGATGATACTGAGAATGAGTATGCTGTCACCCGCCCATCTGTATTTTTAAAAATATTTCATTAAAACATACAATTCATAAATAATAAAGTGCAGCAACTAGAATTAGAATTGTGAACATCAGGCTGTACCATTGTATTTATCACTGAACACTGGTGTAAGGAAAATGAAACTGTATATTTTCCATTAACATCATACGACCTGGCCTGTTCCTGTAGTAAAATTTCTGCAAAAGGTGGGGATTCCTGTATAAATGTGTACAATAATTACACTGAAGTCACCATTATTCTTCATGTTCCCTTGCACTTTGAAAATGGTTGGTCGTGGTTCTTAATAGTACATAAGCAGCCGTAATGAGATGGAAGGTTAGGGGGGAGGGCAAAATGCATGGGGCCCAAGCTTCACTGGTGCCTTTGTGTCTTAAGGGATTGGGTTCCCATGGGTTCTCAGTTTGCAAATGTCAGACTGCTAGACTGCTATTGTAAGATAAATTTTGTATAGTATAATGAATAAAAGAACATTACCCCAGCAGCAGCATAGCCATTTAAATCTTACTTTCCATTTCATTTTTCCACTTTTGTGGTTCTCACATATCAACAACATACAAATCTATTTCATGTTTAATGTCGAATGGACAATATGTTCTTTAGACATTGTGGACTAAAACCACATTGGCATAGAGTCAAAAATGTGCTTTCTTTAAATGCTGTTGGGAGTCCTGCCAAAACATATCACCAACAAGTGAACATGACAGCAGTCATGAAACATCATTATGATTTTGTATATTTGTTCAAACTGTTCAAACACATGGGACCTCTCAATTCATCAGATGGTGATTTTACATGAAACATACAGAAAACATTTAGCATTTGAGAGCAAGCACAAAACAAAATATCTCATTTCTATAACTGTCCTAGAACAACTGTAAAGATGGAGAAATGAAATGATGCGATAGAGACACATTGGCCATGCTGACGCTCAGAAGTGGAATGTCTGTAGGATAGCCAACTAACATGGGAACTCATGTGATGTGGCATTGTTTCTTGATTAGAGAGGTTAGGGTTGCAGAGCATCATCTCAGAAAATTGAAGATCCAAATAATGAAAATTTCCTTTCAATATTAGAACTCTCGAGTCACCTTGATCCAGTTCTTACGAAACAACTTATCAAGGTCAAATAAGGCCAGGAACCTGAAAAATGTTTAAATGCATTATTTGTCAAGTGATACTCAGAATACACTTCTAGTGGTGCCCATTATGTCAGGACTGCCAACTTGGAATAGAGAGAAAATGGAAAGCATTATGCCATTATTGTTGATGGAACTCCTGATTCAAATTATGCTGAAGAGACAACAATCATGTTGTGCTATATTTGCTTCAATAAGTAAACTGAAGAATATAAAATGAACGAACTGTTTCTGGAATTCATTGAGTGAAATCAAAGGACTAGAGATGCTAGTCCACATTTAACTTGATCAATACTCATGAAATACTGAATTACAATCAGTGAGTACCATGGACAAGGTTATGATAAGTATATGTGAAGCATGGATGAAGGGCAACAGACAGTTCCTCATTCCTAGATTTCCAGAAAGTGTTTGACATGTTGTCCCACCATTACCAAAGCATACAGAATAGGTTCTCACATATGTGACTCAGCTGTAGATTACGTAAGTGATAGAGCTTTCTCAAAATTTGTAGTGGGCATGGTGAATGATAACTTGCTCTAAATGTACAAAAACATAAGTTATTGCAGGTTAACAGGTAAAATTATCCCGTAATTTTTAAAATGGTGTTATTTGTGTATTTTTTCCCGAGTCATGTCTATTAAATACCTATGCATAATATATTAAAGCAATATAAAATGGCACGAGCACATATGAACAGTAGTATGGAAGTCAAATGGTTAACTTTGGTTTATTAGGAGAAGTTTAGGAAAATGTACTTCTTCTGTAAAGGAGTCATCTATAGAACACTAGTGCAATCCATTCTTTAGTATGACTTGAGTGCTTCAGTTCCCCATCAGGTTGGGTTAAAGGAAGACATCAAACCAGATCAGAATGCAGCCGCTAGATTTGTTACAAGTAGGTTTGATCAACATGCAAGTATTATGCAATGCCTTGTGAAATGAAGTGGAAATCCCTGGGGGGAAGGTGATGTTCTTTTCACAAAACACTACTGAGTAATTTTGAGAACTGTCATTTGAAACTGAATGCAGAACAAGTCTACTGCCAACTAAAAGTATTCTGCATAAAGTCAACAAAGATAAGAGAAATTAAATCTCTTATGGATGCATATAGATAGCTTTTCCTTTGCTCTATTTGTGAGTGGAACACGAAAGGAAATTACTACTAGTGGTACAACGTACACTCTGCCATACACCATACAGCAACTAGTAATATATGAATGTAGGCAGAGATGTAGAGAGGGTATTGTAAAGGAATGCAGACACATTTTCTTCAGTTGAATACTCTTGGAAAATTTTCTCTGTGTGATTGTCATAGCCTTATGTGGAACACATGCAGCTGATACCTGTCATGAAGCAGGCACTTTTTTCAGGGCAATTCAGTTTCCTTACAACCTGTTCAGTTGCGGTCCATAGTGATAATAATAATAATAATAATAATAATTTTATTGTCTTTAAGCCATTACAGCAATAGACAAAGTCATACATATAATAAATATACAGTACAGTACATGCTATAGAAGGACAGAATTGTTAAGAACTTTACAGTTTAATATCACAGGTCATGAAATCCTTTACATTGTAGAATGGGTTTACAACTAACCAGTCATAAAGTGTTTGTTTGTATTGTTGCTCTGGTAAATTTTGTATACCTTGTGGAAGTTTGTTAAATAATTTGTGGCCCATAAGTTCATAACTGTTAACTGATTTTGACAGTCTGTGGTAGGGCGTATAGATAGAGCTGTTTGTCCTAGTGCTGTAACAATGTATATTTGCCCTGTGTTTTACTTTACGTAAGTTCTTTTTTGTGTATATTAAAACATAATAAATATATAGGTTTATTACTGTCATGATTTTTTGTTGAGTAAACAGTTTGGTGGAAATTCTTTTTGTTCCTTGTCTGATACCTTTTAGAATGCATGTCTGATACTTTTTCGAGTACTTGCGTTGACACTGGAAGGCCAATTGTGGATCACTTGGATAAGATTTTCATTTCTGTTGAAACTCTTGGTAAGTTTAATTTGTCAGCTGAAACACATTCTGTGGTACAGTATGTTTTGTATTATGTGAGGTCTTTCAAGTGTTTATTCATGGCATCAGTTTGGTCAGATGTGTTGGTACCAATTGGCTACAGAAGCAAATTATTAGAAACTCAAAATACTACTATTGATGTTAAGGTAAGACACTCTGAGTGCTTATTAAATGACTTAAAATATCTACATGAAAACTGGAACACTATTCTCTCTGAATCGAAGGTTGTTGCCAGTGCAATGAATATCAGTCATGAATTTCCACAGCCGTGCACTAAGAAGAGGAAATTATTTCATGGTGAAACCAGGAGTGAAGTGACAGATGTGAATTCAGAAGACTTGTTCAAGATAAATGTTTTTCACATCATTGAAAACCTGATGAGAAACAGTGAAGATTTCATGTAAAACATTTGGGCTTTTATGGAAATACTCAAACATGATTGATGATTGGGTTGCTTCAGCATGGAAGTTATTTAACAATGAATACCTTAATGGTGTCACGACAGATTTAGAAGACGAAATTAAATATTTGAAAACAATTCATACCTTAAAGCGGGAATGCATGACTTAACAGTCTTTTGTTTGCTTGAATAATATGCATAATCTTAAAATTTCAAACTTATTTTCCAAAATATATGCAGCTATGATCATCTTTTACAATCTTCCATTGGCTATAGCTGAAGCACTCTGACTTGCATTAAAAATTGTTTGAGATCAACTATGTGTTACATGGCAGTTTTCCCCAAGACTACCATGCAAGTTGTTACATGATATTATATTCTGATACCTTCATTCAATGTAGTTTCATAACATGCTGAATTTAGTTTTAGAGGTAAGCTCACCACATGGTCTTTCCAGTTTATCTTCTCATCAATTTGCACACACAATAATTTTGCACACTGTAGGCTTTCAAATTGTTTGCCCTCCATGGTGGGATTTAGGTCATCATGTTCACTTATTTTTCCATATTGCATATAATTAGTGTTTTTGGCATTCAGTGTTAGCTTGTTTGCACTACTTGCTAAACCATTTTTGTATATCTTGTAGGACATGGTCCACAGTACTGTGCATAGACTGCTTCATATCGCTGACTATTAAACTAGTATCATGATGTACCTTCCAGGTCATGTGTGAATAAATTAGTGGTTAAGATAAACTCTGACATAAAGCATGTTTGTGGAAAATTTGAGCATGCAAATGTAGTAGATGTAAGCACTCTTGAAAAATCCATGCACACCAGACATGGACTTTGTCTAAACTATGCTGGTTAACAATACCTAACAGAGAAAATATGTAATTTTGTAAAGCATTACACTACAAAAGTTATCATCAGTACGTTGGATAATTGGCTCATAACAGGCAATGAAAGCCCAAAAAAACAAAACAGAACATGTTAAAGGGGTCCAAATTGACTCACAAGAAGGGATGAAACCCAAGGAAAGAACGAATAACACAAAAATGGTCCAAAACACGTTGGATAAATGGCTGGGAAGAAACACACACCAAGGGACAGGTAGATGTCTTTTAGAGTAGCTGAGGGTGCCACAGGGGAATGTGTTACAGAACAAACTTATACATGTACTTTAAAAGTCATTCACCAAAATGTACAGTCCCTACCAAACAGACTTGATGAAATAAATGTGCTTCTTAGGAATGATTGGAAGGAGGTATCAGTTTTATGTTTTTGTGAGCACTGGCTAGAGAAGGACCATTTACAGTATTCAAACATAACCGGTTTCACTCTGGCAAACTACTTTTGCAGATCAATATCAAAGCTTGGAGGAAGCTGCATTTATGTAAAAGAAAACATAGACTATAAGATAGTAGACTGTTTAAATCAGTTAGGAAGTGAAAAACGCTGTAAAGCCTCAATTATTGAAATAACATCAGGAAACGCTATGATAATGTGTGTTTACAGATCACCCAACAGCAATGTAAATATTTTGTTTAAAAAACTTGACCTTGCACTAGGGAAACTTAAAAATACTTGCAAAACTGTAGTTCTGTGTAGTGATTTTAATATTGACCTCTTAACACACAGCTCCCAAAGAGAAAAATTCCTTAATATTATTCAAGAATATAACGTGTGCACTGAAATAAACTTCCCTACACACATAACAAAAACTAGTGCTACACTTATTGATCAGATCTTTGTGAACACAGACATGCACACCTCAGAAAACTTTAATACTGACTACAGTGACCACAATGCACAGCTACTTGTGGTATGCAGAAGTATTGACTTGTCTAGGAATGTAACTGTTACCTACAAGAGAAAATTCAGCATGCAAAATACTGAGCACTTCAAACATATGCTAAGTACCCACTCGTGGAATAAAATCTACAACAGTTACAACACGGATGAAAAGCTGAATAATTTCATGGAAATTTACAGGCATTGTTTTGAAATTGCATTTCTAAAAAAGAAAATAATTATTAAAGGCCCCAGCAAAGCCAAAACTTGGATTACATCAGGGATCAAAGTATCATGTAGAAGAAAAAGAGAACTTTTTGCACTATCAAAAACAGATAGCAGCCCTGAATTTGCTCACTACTTCAAAAAATACAAGACCTGTAATAAGGGAAGCAAAATTGAGGGAAAATGTCAAACTTATTATGGAATCATCAAACATAGCTAAGACAATGTGGAACACGGTACAGAGACTTACTGGAAAGGTGGAAACACACAAAAATATTGTATTGTCACAGGTGGACAACAAGATCACTGATCTAAAATTAATTGCTAACCAGTTAAATACTTACTACACCAATATTGCTGGTGAACTAGTAAAGGAACAAATGGGGAAAACATCAAACAAAATATTACAGGAAATTTCTGGAAATAGTGCAACAAATACATCCAAGTTCCTTCGACCACTAAAAAAAAACTAGTTCTGTCACAATTAACAGGTTTCTTTTCACAAAGAAAGTATGATCTCAGGATATCAGCATGGCTTCAGGCCTCAGTGCAGTACTGAAACAGCCACTTTTAGCCTTATAAATTGTATTTTAAGTTCAGTGGATAGTCACCAAAATGTTTCGGGGATTTTCCTGGATTTAACAAAAGCATTTGATTTAATGGACCACAAAATTCTCCTAAGAAAGAGTAGTATGGGATAAGAGGCCTGCCACATGAGTGGCTGAAATCCTACCTAGAAATTCGCTCTCAGGTAACAGAGGTAAAACACATGGGAAAAAACCAACGCCAAGATTATCAATCAAAACTTTCCACATTAACCGACGGTGTACCACAAGGCTCAGTTTTATGTCGCTTTCTTTTCTTAATTTTCTTAAACGACTTCCCCCAACACGTTCAAGACTCCGAACCAGTGCTATTTGCAGATGACATGAGCATATTAATTGAAGGGGAAAATGAAATGGCTCTAAGTTTAAATGCTAAAGTCAGAAATGGAAATGTCACAGAGTGGTTTATGAGGAATAAATTACTGAGAAACCCTCAAAAACAGTCGTCTTACACTTCCATACATAAACAAAATAAAAACCCATTAAAACCAAACATGTCCATGGAAAACCAAAGAATTAACAGTGTCACTGAAAGAAAATTTCTTGGCATCTACTTACAAGACATTTGAAACGGAATTCCCACATGACATCATTAAATTCTAAACTATCGAAAATGCCTTATGCGATGAGGATTATATGGAACAACACAGGTCCTGAAACAGTTAGAGTGGTGTATTATGCTTGCATACACTCCCTATTGAGATATGGCATCATAATCTGGGGAAATAAATAAAGATTGTGAGGATAACGAAAACTGCTAACAGCCAAAAATCATCCAAACCATTCTTTAAAGAACTGGGGATTCTACCCCTACGATGTATCTGTATACTAGAAATTGTCATGTATCTAAAAAAAAAGCATGGTAAAAAATGGAAATGTATTTATTCCAAATAAATCTGTACATAAACACCATACAAGGGCAAATAGTGACATACACAGACATCATTGTTACACCACACTGTCAAGGGAGGTGTATATCACTCAGTTTCACACTTGTTTAATAAGCTGCCAAGTAACTTGAAGGCCATAAACAAATCCATAGCTTTAAAAAATCTTTAACTTCATATCTCTTGGAAAACTGTTGTTACTCAGAAACACAGTATCTTATAAATAAGTTAATTTCTGTTGTAACAATATAAAAATGTAATCTAACAATATATCAATATAACAATTTATACATGTAATGTATACAATCAATGTAACAGTATATTAATATAATGTCATTTTCTTCTACATCTAGCGTATAGTATATGTACCTCAAAGATTCAGGACGTAAATAAATAAATAAAATAAATAAACTATAGCATATGTTGATGTTTTTAGTGCTTCAGCTAATGTTGCTCTTGTTAAGGTTTTCATTTCTTCTACTTCTGCCCTCATTTGGAGTGGGATTTTAGGGAGCTGTTCTATTGATATACGGCTTAGGCCCTATTGCTTCTAGTATCTTTTCACGCATCATCTTTTTTTCCAGAATAGTTCCTGTGCCTGTCCATGACTCATGAAGTGATTTCTCTCTGAGATGTTTGCATCCACAAAAGTTACACATTTAAAAGCACAGCAGATCTTCCTAAATTTATTATTTGTTGACTTTATTTCTTTGTTTACACATGATTCATCGATTGTATCATGTCTATGTGGCACACTTACAACGAGAACCCTTAAATTTAGATCTGATAGCTTTTTTAGAGTTGTTTGATGTGCCCTTGTCACTAGTTGGCTTTCATTTTTGTGTATGTCGTTTGCTCGACCAATTAGCACACAGCATGTTCCAATCTTATGGTAACTAAGTTTCCACAATTATTTACTATTTCATTAAGGGGAACGCCAGGTTTGACAATGCCTGTTACTATAAATTGCGACTGCCGATCATTTATTATTTGTGCCATACCCTTCGCACGACTATCACCTAATACACAAACTTGATAGCCTATTTGTTGTTCTCCAAGTGCCCTCGTTCCGTTGGCTTTATAGCACACTTTGAAGAAACATTTCTCTCGTTAGAACACACGCATGAACTAGATTCACTTAAACTTTCACTTGTCCTATTTTTGAGTTCACATTTCGTCCTGTCGTGTCGTCATCACCCGTTTTTCATTGCACTCTATTCACTGACTATTTCATACCGTCAGAAAGATTTTGTTCACCACCGTACTAGCAGAAGTTTTGTGTCGAACGAAAATTGCCGGTATTTTTTTTCTCTAACTCATTTACGTAACGATTAGCAAGCACAAGGTCTTGCTGACACGATGCAGTAACACTTTCTTCTATGCTGTTATCGTATCTTGACAAAGCTACCATTAGTAGATCGCAGCATTCCATGCCACAGTCACATTTCGCGTCCTGTTCTTCCGTTCCCGCGAAACACTTTGCATGAATCCATGTGGAATAGGTGTCCCCATTGGTTCATAATGGTATTTTCTTTGGAGCACATGCTTTCTAGTGCATGCGTATATGTAAGACCACTCATTTTTCCGCTTCAGAATTGTACCATGGTGAAGGAGATGTTTCCATTTCCAGTAAGTTGTCAATGGATTTTGTGGTTATAGATTTATTAATTTGATGATAATAATGCTTCTAAACATTAAAGATTAACATGAATAATGAGGAAACCATGATAAAGTGTGAAATATAGGTTACCTCAAGTACCACTGTCCTTTCCTCCCATTCCTGTTACATTTGTGAATAGTGTGTGGGAAGTGACACTGTCACTTAAAACTGCTTATCAGCCCTGATTTTTGCATCACGTGAATTTCATGGACCCATATACTGAAGGATATAATAAAGTCACCAGTCTTTCTCGGAAGGTATGCTCTAAGAACTCGGACAGTTAGTCATGTACAGTTAATTGACAAATGACTTCAACTTTGTCCGAACTCTTCATTTACAACTGCTTCTGTTAAAGAGCACTGAAAGCATACATCTATACTCCACATATCATAATAACTCCATGTAGTGGAGAGCACTTCTGATTCAACTCCCATTCCTTTTTGTTACAGGTACAATGTGATGAGATGTGTTGAAAGTCCTTCTTATGAGCACTAATTTGTCAGTTGGTTTTAGCTTCATCACTTTTAGCAGCAATTGGTAGGAGAAAGTAATAGTTTGCCAGACCAATCTCGGAATGTATGTACTCATAGTTTTGACAGAGAATCACTATCAGCAAATTGATAAGCATTTTGTAGTTGTCAGATTTACTTGTTACAGGATAATAGTATTTATAAATTTTAAAGATCAACATGAATTCTCAGCAGAATTACTTACAATGTGTAATAGAGGGAACTTTGGTAACCGACTGGTTTCCTCCCATCCCTGTCGCTTTTACAAATAATGTTTGTGAAGAAACACTCTTGATTATTCTCTCTATGAACTCTGATGGTAATTTTATGGACCCAAGTATTGGAGGATGTAATAATTTGCAGAGTTATTCAGGAACATAGTCTGATATAGTTTCGACAGTTCGTTGGGTACAGTACTACATTTGAGGGGCATTCAATAAGCAGTGCAACACTTTTTTACTGGCCAGTTTCAGTTGAAAAAACACAAAATTTACTGTGGGACACCATGGAATAATGTTGTTTTGGCCCATATAGTTTCCCTAATTTCTGGTAGGTGGTCAGACACTGCCTTCAGAATGGCATATGTGATGTAGGTGTATTCCAAGCAGAGAGCTGTCATTGAGTTCCTTCTGGCTGAAAACCAGTGGGAAAACCAGTAGGAACTTGCAGAGTAGCCAGGGAGATCTGGCAATGGACAAAAGCATTGCCATTCATTAGGCAAGGCATCTGTCATCACCATAACAAGGTTGTGCAAACCTGTCTGAAGTCCAGCATGCGGTCTGGCTGGACACAGATTTGACTCCTAAAATAATGAAACTAGCAGACAATCTTATTTGAGGTGACCGATGGATCACAATCAAATTTATTGCTGCACATCTGAAGGTCTTTGTTGGTAGTGCTGACACAGCCATCCAGCAGTTGGGATACTCAAAGTTGTTTCCTGACTACCCAACAGAGTGTCATAAAGAGTAATGAAGGGGCATCTGAGCAGAACTGCTTGCACGTTGCTTTGTGGATCATGATAATTTTTTGTCAAACATCAAGACAGGTGATGAAACATGGGTTTATCACTTCAAATCAGAAACAAAACTTCAGTCCAAGGAGTGGCAACACACCAACTCTCCTCAGAAGAAAAAGTTCAAAGCAGCTCCCTCACATGGTAAAGTCATGGTCACAGTGTTTTGGGCCTCTAAAGGGGTTATTCTGATTGATATCCTCCCTTATGATACAATAATCAACTCTAAAGTGCATTGTGTTAACCCTCAGGAAATTGAGGAAACGACTTCGTGTGTTTGTCACCACTAATATGCAAATGAACCTACATGACAATACAAAGCTTCACAAAAGTCTACACACCGGGAGGAGGTCATACAACTCTATTGGGTAGTTCACTCTCATACACCCTACAACCCGGATCTTGCACCTTCCTACTCCCTTTCTTTGGCCCAATGAAGGATGCACTGTGCGGGAAGCCATATGTGGATGACGAGGAGGATATTGATGCAGCATCGCATTGGCTCCATTGAAGACCAACCAGTTTCTGTTTGTTGTAGGAACACTGCTGTCATCAGAACACATTGCTTCACCTCCGCAATATACATTATTGTGACCTGTATCAGCTCATACCTTTATTGTGTGATAAAGTTTCAAGGACTGTTTTCACACTGTGGTAGGTAAATATCGATACCAGGAACAATAATTTTCTAAATAAAGGAAAAGAGAACATAAAATAAAAACAGAATACACTGTTCATTAATTTTTATGTGTAATGGTAACACATAACAGCTTACAAAGGGAAGTGTGAAATCCATTTACACCTCAGTTTTAATACCTCACAAACATGCCGTGGTGCTATATGTACCACCATAGGTCTTGGTCCTAGATCACAATAACAAAATTATCAAGAAATAAATATAGTCAGTTGATCACAATTCTATCAACATAGCAAAAAAATTATCTTCGCTGAGATGCTACAAAAGATATGTCCCCTACTGGTTTAAACAACATTGAAAACTTTTTATCTACATACTACATGCCAGTTTATGTTATGTACTGGAGAGAACTTTTGGCTCTGCAGCTATCTCCATATATTCAAGACAGAATCATGAATGGTATGAAGACACTTATTGAGACTCCTCCTTACGGGTTCTTGTGTTTCAGATGCTCTTGTCTCTGTGGCTTCTAGAAGGAACGAGTAGTAAGAAGTAATATTTAAACTCCACCAGTTTTTGAATGTATGTGAATCATTTTGATTTAATTGAAAATGAACTATTGATGTTGTTACATCTACTTAATATATAGGTACTAATGTTGGCACACATTACAGATCTATGTGTATACTTAGCAAACCACTTTACAGAGTGTAGTAGGGCATACTTCTGGTACCACTTCCTTACCTCCCATCACTGAGATATTTGCGAATGGCATATGCAAAGAATCATGTTCGAATAACATCCTTATGAGCAGTGTTTTCTTCTACATGGAAATTTTGTGGAGTCATATATTGGAGGATGTAGTAATTTTCCCAAGATTCATTAGAAGGTATGTTCTCATAATGTGGACAGTTAGCACTATATAGTAAAGAGACAATTGACTTTGAATTTGTCAGATCTGTGTCAGTATTCTCTATACCAGCTAATGTTGTGTGGAGGTTCTACAATGAATTCCATTTATTTCATATAAAATTACAGCTAATACTGGGGAGGAGACTAGTTGAAAATCGTCCTTGTAGACTCTAATTAGTCTCATTTTCTTGTCTGCATCACTTCTATAAGAAATGTGTACAGGAAGTAATTTTTTGCCTGACTAATCTTGGACAGTACACTGTCAGAAGTTTTCCTGTGAATCAGAGTTGTTTAATTTATAATGGACTTTGAGGTTGTCAGATCTACTTTCTTCATTGTTAATACTGTTTATTAACATTAAAGAGCTGCATGAGTACTCATGAGAGTACATTACAGTGTGTAGTAGAGAGTAATTCTGGTACCACTATCATCTCCCATGGAAATGTCACATGAAAATTATGATGGTTGATTAAGCAGCTTATGAGATCTGATAATATTATCATGCTCCTTTTATCAGCCCAGTACTTTGAGTACATTAAAATTACTCCACCCTTCCTTGGAAGTTATGCCCACACAATTGGGACAGCCAGTCATGTATGGCAAATGGATACTTGAAATTTAGACAGCCTGATTGTATTTGTTTCTTCTTTAAAGGACACTGAAAACATATATGTATTCTTACCACAGAAATGGCGAACTACTGAAGTTAGTTTGTTATTATAAGATGCGGAATATCTTCTGGAAAATTTCCTTACTTAGTGTCAGATATTAAAATATGTAACATTAATTTCTATGTAAGTGCAGAAAGTCAAGCTTCATGATTACAGAATTGACACTGAAAGTTAAATTTTCTGGTTCATTGATGTAATTGTTTTCCAAGCACATTGTTTGCATTCACATTTCTGATTTCTACAAATTTTTTAGTTATAATTAGAATAAATTGTGGTAGTGACACATTTAAATAACTTAATAATAAAGTTAAACATATAATAAAGAATACCAACACCATGATCCTTTCAAGAGGTAGGAGACTGAAAGACCAGAAATAAACACTAGTTTGAAAAGTAGTGAAGCAGATAGTTATTCATAACTCAAGACTACCACAGCTAGGGAAATGAGTGATAGCTTGACTGAGACCTACATTCCAAGGTAAAAAACTTATGTGAATTTCGTTTTAAAAGTGCAACTTCAGATGCTACTGAATAATGAAATATTGTAAAATGTGTATACACTTCATTTCATTCTATCTTATTAATTGAATTAATTTATATTCATTTCCCTTTAAAACAAGAGACCAATATTAAACTATTTGCACAGTGATGAAATGTCTGGTGCCAGTAATGCTGCAATATGATGGTGTATTCTGTCTGCACTTATCCCTGGTGTGCCCACACATTTCAGTAAACAGAAAGCAGTGCACTCACATGCAAACAACAATGAGTTATGTAGTTGCCACTATATCATAACGTACCTGTCTCTAACACTGTCGTGGATCATTGCAAGCCTTTTGTTCAGCAAATGTTTGATTCACAGCACCAGACTTTGGTTGCCTTGCCAAATTATATTCAGTTGCAAGGTCCCCAAATCTATGAAACCCTCTTGATGCCTCCTATATGTAAGACACAGTTTATCATTAGCCACAATGTTGTACGACTTTTTTGTTTCAGCTACATGAGTATAAAGTATGTGAAAAAATATGCACACAGACAGAAATAAGTAGAAATTTTAAGCCATTTGTCTTATTCAAGAGGAATAATGGTTCGAGAGTATTGTCTTCAATGATTGAAGCCTTAATTGCTTTCAAATAATTACTAAATCTGTCCTGCCATTATTATGGTATTAATGATAAACTACATGCATATCTCTGTGACGTATCATGAGTCATATTTTAGTATTTCCATAAAAACCCAAATGTTTCATCTGAAATCCACACAGTTTAATATCAGGTTTTCAAGTTGCCAATGACAAAAAAAATATCGTCAATAAAAATCTGAATTTACATCTGCCACTTAATTCTGGGTTCCATCATGAAATTATTTCCTCTTTTTAGTGTGCACCTCTGAAAATTCAGAATCAACGTTAATAAGTTCCTAATCTGTCTCGCCTCAGCATCAATGGTTGTAGTTTGTGCTTGTAATAGTTGGCTTCTATGGTCTATTGTTACCAACAACTTTACACAAATTGATGTCATGATTAAGCACTTGAACAATCTCACATAATCCAAAAGAAACCACAGCATAGAATGTTTTTCAGCTGACAAATTTAAGTTGCTGAGATTTTCACTGGCAAACTTTGTCTTACCCAGGTGAACAGCAGTTGGTCTTACAGTGTGAACCTGAGCATGCCAGCAAGTATCAGACATTCAATATAAAGAAAACTAACACACTGGTCCAGAAGTTACCTCTGTTGTGGACTGCAGGAGAAGAGGTTATTATGAAGAAACTACCTGCTTAATGACAGCTCTCAACTGTGTGTAATTCACTCTGTAATAAATCAGAATCTGATGGAACTTTTGCTGAGATAACAAAATATGTGATGCCACCAAAATTATCGCCAGATTGAATTCATTTTCAATGGAAAATTATGTTAACCATACCTGTGGATGGGCACCAAGTTTTCCAGTTGTCAGGCAAAATCTTAGCATAAATATACTTTTTTCATTTATACATTGGAATGTTGGCAAACTGCAAGGATACCTATGAAGATAAGTTTCCATATAATTAACAGAAAATGTTCTAAAAAACAGAACTACATTGGCTATTATTATTTCACCATACAACTTTAAATGCAGACAAAAACATCTGTTACTATTTATATATGTTTTATTTTTATAATGTTATTATGTAACCAACAACACTGTACAACAAGGAGTTTGCAGGCTGAATATTTTGGACATTCTACAAGTATTGTCAATGGCTGCCACCCTTAAAAACCTTTAAAGAGGTATATATTCACAAAAAATACTTAGTAAATTAAGAATGTTGTAGAATATAAAACTGGAAGTCATACTAGTATTGTATTGACTCATAGGATGTTCTGGAAGGTTCATGAAAAAATAGCATTTCTTATTTTATTGCCCCCCAGGAGTAACTGCATCAGACTGATTTTGGAGATGATAGCTTAAAGATGATTGAAAATCATTTACATATGGGACAATGTAAGTGTTGTTAAGTCATTTGTATCACTCTTGTGTACTGAATCTGTGGAACTGAATGTGGATCAGCTGTACGTGATGTTATAACCTTTAAGCACTAATAATTTGCGTGGATATGCACAAGTAGAAACACTAGCGGGTTACATACTACTGACTCCGCATCTGTCATTCCACTGCCGTGCCGTGACATGCGGCCGGCGCCGTTCATAGCCAGGTGGCGCTCCCGCGCTCGGCCGAGCTGCGGAGCGCCTCTATCGCCGTGTTCGCGTACTAACGTAGCGGCACTTTTGAATGTCGTGGCACTGTCACAACACGTGATTGCCTCATTATTTTCATAATGAAAAAAAATGTGTTTCATGATTGGTTTCCAAACATGCTGAAGCTAACCAATGATATTGAAACTATGCACTACATGAGAGCCTCTACACACAGACACCATCTTGAAATTGGGTGAAAATTTTAATGAATTGTGTAGCATTACCTCCCTTAAAATTTGAAGTACATTGCTATAAAAATATTCTTCACTATTTTTCAACGTCGTGAAGAGAATGAACAGATTTCTAATTGCTACAGTAAGTGAGAGGCAATATAGGTGGGTGTTCTTGCCAGGAATATAGACTGAGGCATGATGAATTTTCTGAGTACAGACAAACATCACCAGAATATGTATATCTATGAAACACATAATAAAATTCACTAAAGAAATATGAATCTTTGATTGAAGATTGTAAAAGAATTTTACTTTTAGACATTACACAAGTAAATGAAAAACAAGAAACTACAATTATCAAAAGTATAGATTGCTACTCACAGTAATGCTGACACCTAAAGTTGCACACATGCATAGCAAAAAGATGGTTACACATTAAGGATTGTTCCAAAGTGTTCTTCAGACAAGAAAGGGAAACAAACAAATTCACCCAAAAGACACATCTAATCCACAGGCGACCAATACTTCCAGCTACTCGGGCCAGACTGCCAATCAAGAAACAACCTGACAACTTGCGCATGAGACTACAGAACAAAAAACAAATAAAGTACTCAGACTGTACAAAACTCAGTTCTCTTTGGAACAAAGTACTTTATAATAATGTTAAAATGAATGAAACTAAAGAAACAGGAAGTGAAGTTCCAGGTTGTCATAGATGTAGGTCAAGATATTTTTGACAATTCATATGATGTGCAGTCTGAGAGAAAACGTAATCAGAATGAAATACTAACAATAATATTACGAAAATGTGAGGAATACGAACAGAAATGGAAGCTAATAGGGACCAAATGAAACCAAACACCAACTCTTTAAAAATAGAACTACAAGGTACAGTACAATTAAACAGTGACCATTTATGTTTGAACTGGAAAAAATTAAAATCCATTTTGGAGGCTAACAGTGAACAAACAAGCAACCAACTTACTTCAGAAAATAATTCTTTGAACGGCATAGTAAATAAAATTAGCAGCACACTGAAGACAAACATTCAGATGTAGAAACTAGTTCTGCTCCAGATGTAAAATCGTAGAAGAACTATATACTGGCAAAGTGTACATCATAAACAATATTGCCCATATTATCCAAGAAATTCAGTAATATCATTTTATTTGTTTGAAGTTTTTGTGCAAATTTTAGCTTTAGTGATGTATCAACAAAGCTAAAAACTGCAATCTGGAAAGTTCAATTTCAAATTGGTATTTCTAGTCACATATGTGACACAGATCAACAAAAAACACAGCTTAAAGATGGTTTAGATATTTTTCTTGGCAGTGTGCTGTTTTTCCATTGAATACAGTAGGGGTAGAATTGAAGCTTTTCATTGATACAGAAGCAGTGTCTCACTTAGCTGAAATCCAAGAGAGTAATGTTCAAGAACTGTAGCAGTAAAGCACTGAGTTGATCATGAGTTTGTGATATAGGCTTAGCTAACCCATGGCCATGATCCTCTTGCAACACTTCTTCAAAAGTCTTGAACTGTTTTTCTACATGTAATTGGTTTCTCATCTTCATATGTTTTTCAACTGTTTCTCACTATCAATCTATCGTCTTCTTTTTACTAGTCTAATAATCATGCTGTAGTGATGCAGTGGCAAATAATCTCACAGCAATCATTAAGTATGTGCAGCTGAAAATGGGACTGAAGAAGTGAAAGGAAAAATAAGATTTACTACTGTTTATGGTGGAAAAACACTCAAAAATAAGATAATATTAATTACGGTTCTGAAATTATTCCTGAGTGTCAGATATGACATTTACGAAAGATTGTGTTGAAAATATGAAACTCCGCTTGCTTGTTTCTGAACATAATTTTATTTTGATCTTTATTATGCAAACTGTGGTATGCTTTTTTATTTTACTGTTGTTTACAATGTGCTTAAGATGTGGTGAGTGTAACATTAACATTAACAAATGAACAATAGTCAGATAATGGACAGTCAATGTTCTGTGATACATCTCTGGTGTGTGTTTATGTTCTTTGAAGTATGTTTTAGAGCTTATCGTTTAAGCATGTGGTTCTCTGTCATTCTAGAGGCAAATTAAGTTCTTTGTTTTGAAAGTGTATCCAAGAATATATCATCTACCCTAAAATGCGGACCCCAAGTTTGAGTGAATTTGTTTCTATTCCCATAAGTGTACTTTAGAATTCTTGCACAATGGCTAATCTGGCACTCACTGTGCTGATGGAACAGCAAGGTTTGCAGATATTCAGCTCTTCTCCTCATCTTTCTGCCCCTGCAGTTCTCAACAATATTTCTGATGCTGACAGTGGTTTGACATTGGCCAACATAAAAATTCTGACTTTCTGGCCAACTTGACTTTAGTTGTGATTCACTTAGAGAGAGGTCACTTTCCATCTTCATGGCCCTGTTTCTGATGTCAACAGATTTGCTACAGTAATATACCAGTTGGAACTGAATTTTATTGAACAACTGGATGATATTTTACCAAAACATGCTTTTGGGATGTTTAAGATAATGTTTACAGTGTTTCTTGGTACCACTGAAATAACATCTGTGTTGAACTGTGGATTTTGAATCTGGGGCTGTGGATTCCAAATCAAAAATACTGCATTTGCTTAGCACTTTGGTGGGGGCAGTACTTATTTCAGAGCAACCAGTGAAACTTTTTAGGCTGCGGTGATTACTTCAATATGTGTGTGCAGCACTACCCATTTTCTCTAAACTTTTAGTTGATGATTTAGCAAAGGTTGTGGTTAGCTAGCAATCAATAGTGCTAGTAATAGTAAATCATGCACTGCTTTAAACATGGTTATGGGGGGTGACACTGAACTGCACATGCTTCATGAGTGTGGTATATACTCACGGATTTTGCATACTTATGGATTGCAAGAGAGCCACCTAAGGTCACAATTTTCTGTGAATTGGCTAGGCTCAATGCTAAGTTTGATGACATCAGCAGGATGAGAATAACTAAGGAATATAAACAATCTCCTCACCAAAGTGAATGGTGTTGGTACAACAGGTATTTTTCCTGAATGGCAAGACAATGTACAGTGCCCTGCAATTTCCCCAATGTGGACTTGGACATGTATACACTGGTGACCAAAATTAAAACAACAAACCGCTGTTTCACTGTTCTGAGTAATTCAAGCTATAATCATACAAACTGTCAACAGAAGCAATACAATCATGTTTAACACAGAAGGTGGCATTCTGGTCTATGGACACCCATGACAACGGTCATGTTGGGGTGCCTGCTAAATGGGGTAGTGTTTCTCTGGTGGTCCCTTACCCACAATTGATATGTACACCATCACAGATGGTGCAGTATGGTACATAGATAATGCCTACTAGACTCTATGCAGTGGAGAGTCATAGGTACTCATGGGGCCCAATGACTTAAAGTGAATCATTCTGTTGGTTCTCAGATGTGGTGACATTTTATGGAGATTGAAACTGTATCCCAAAGATCAGGGGAGGGCCAACCATTTGTGACATCAGAAAGAGAGGACCATGATTTGGCTGTAAGTGCATGACAGTACCGCCTTAGTACTGCACAGCAACTGACATCTGACCCCGCAACATCCAGTGGACATGTTGTATCAAGGCAAACTGTGTACAGAAGCCTTCAGCAGAGTAAACTTTTTTGTCAGAGACCTGCTGTATGTGTAATTCTAATGCGCCTTTATGGATGGGAAGGTCAGCATGTCACGTGGATAGTCAAACTATGTGCCATTTTTCTTTTCACAGTTGATTCCCAGTTTGGCCTGTAGTGTGGTTCTTGGTGATGTGGAATTCGATTTTGAGAACCAAACATTGTGGAAACAGACCGATACTGAGGAAGATCCCCAATGATTTGCACAGGGATTATGTTAACCACATGAACATCTCTTCACAAAATTCTATTCGTGAACTGGCAAGGTTTAACTTCTGTCAGCTATTGTGACAAGGTCTTGAGACATCATGTGTAGCTGCTGTGAGGTGCTGTGGTCCCTGGCAGCGTTTCATGGATGAGTTGCCACAGGGTGATAACTGTCTATCCTGCTATGTTGATTATGTTTTGTTTATCTCAAGGAATATGGAAGACCATGTCTCCCATTTGCATGAGGTTATGTAAAGCTGAAATGACTATAACATATTAATTAACAAGGACAAATGCATGTTTGGCAAAGGTGAGGTCCCCTTTCTAGGGTACCATACATAGTTTCCCTCACTGGCAAACTTCGTAACCCTTAAAAGGTCTCAGATATTTTGAATGTGCCCTAACAATTACATACAAAGATCTTTTTACATGTCTAGGCAATGATAAATTATTATTGATGACATTTACCTCGTTTGGCTGGGACTATTTCTCTAACCAATAATTTATTGAAAACAAAAGACACTTAGGGAAGGAGGAAAGTGCCCTGAAATAGTGATGCTAAAAAAAACCTTATAAGGCTCATAAGACTATTCTGGCATCAGCTACACTTTTGGCACACCCTCTTTGTGGAGCTCCAGTGGCATTATCTGTGGATATGAGTCAATGTACGTTAGAAGATTTGTTGCAGTAATGGGTGATGGCAACATGGTAGCCATTAACATCTTTTTCCAAGAATCTCTCTCCGCAACAGAGGAGCTGGATTGCTTATGATAGATAGTTTCTAATTATTTACCTCAGAGTGACATATTTCTGCCAGTATCTAAATGGCATGAGTTCAAGATATTTAAGGAGCATAAATCCTTAACTGTGACTTTACAAAAAGTGTCTGAGCTAAACTCGCCCCAACGCGTACAGTATGCAGAATACATTCCTCAACTATGCAGTGATATGAAACATGTTGCTGGCTTCCAAATTTCTTTGCTGATTGTCTGTCACATATCTGCATGGCCATCATGATGGTTAATTGATAGTTAATTGGGAGAAAGAGGCTAACAAAAAGGAAATCAATTCTTTTTCTTTTGAAGTGCCCTACGGACCCTGCTTCTGCTGGGCTATAGCTACAACAGGTGCAGCTTCATGAATCTCATATTCTGGTCTGGTACATCATGGCAAATGGTAAGGTGCAACCATTCATCCCAGCATGTTGGGGATGTGTTGTAATCAATGCTCTCCATGAATTGGTGCATTCTGGAATCAGTGCATGCCCAGGCTAGTTTAGGGTAAAGTTGGGCAGCTGGGTATCAAGCAAGATCATCAGTGGTGAGTCTGTTGTTACCCACAACGCCAAAGGCACAAGATCAGTCACCATAAATCAGCCCCCAATGGATGCATTTCCACCTCCATCTGTTGGAATTGCACATATGGATGTAGACATTATAGGTCTCCTCCCTTCTTCTTCTGATGATTTCCATTTTGTCATAACTGTGACTGACATATGTACATGGTGGCCAGAGGCAATTCCAATGCAGAACATTTCTGTGATTTTCATTGACTGGCAGTTGTGTCTTCTTAGTTTTCAAGATTTGGTATACCTGAAATCATAGTTTCTGCCAGAGGTAGGCAATTTGACTGCCAGCTGTTTGACAAGCCCACATGTAAATGTTTCAACTGACCCCTCCGCGTATGGTACAGGCATTTTTCTACCAAAAGGAATTGTTCACAACTAGTTTTGTGTGGGTAATGGATGACACAGTCAACCTACATCCCTTTTCCCTGTACAGTGTTCTGTTTCTTGTCATTGATAAAAATGATAAGACACCTATAGTGGACGGAAACTGGAAGAGGCACACTGTTTCAGTTAACTGTTTGAAACTGTCATTCTTTGATGTTGATATTTCCCCTGTTGAGGACATGTTGGGGCATATCCATCCCAAACAGCATCTTGATAGATCTTCTTCATTTTTTAATCCATTCTTCCTACCGCACTAATGCTTGAAATGCACTCTGGTAGATAACTGTTCTTTTCTGTGGGTATGTGGTGCCCTTGGATTCTCTGTTAACATGAATTAAGTCTTCTTCTAGCTAACTCACTGAAAACTGGGGTGGGGTGCTGGTTTTAATACAGTGAGTGCAACATTAAATACGTCTGAGAAGTTAGTATATGAACAATAGTTGAGTAATGGACAGTCAGTGTTGTGTGACATATCTCTTGTGTGTGTTGTAAGGGGTCCGCAGGCCCTTACTACTAAGTTTTGCGCTCACACAGGTCGACAGGGCAACTATCGAGTAGTGTGTGTGCAGGTCGCGAGAGCTAGAGGGGATTCACCGGAGTGCCGAGTGCTGCTTGGGTAGATTCCCGCGAGGCGGGAAGAACTGGGCGGAGAGCAGAGTGTGGATGTGCTGAAGTAAGGGTGTGGTAGGTTCCCGCGAGGCGGGCAGAGCTGTGCAGAAGCCAGCAGTTGAATTAATGTAAATTATCGACAAAGGGAGTGGCCATCGCCGCGGTTTAACCCCTTTGTGTTAGTATTATACGGGAAGGTGAGAAAGTTTAATTATAGAGTGATTTCAGTGATATTAAGTGCCGCTATTGAACTTCCGCATCTACCGCGCTGGCATTACCTGGATTACAGTGATTGGATGTTGCGTGTGACGATTAAGAATAACTAAAGAAACCTGTGCTGAGATTAGCCATCATTAACAGTGTATTGACGAAGGCAGTGGCTGTCTCCTTATTTTGCGCTTTTGCTAAGAATATAGATCTTCTTTGTGAAACTGTGTTGTGTCCTTCTTACCACTAAACAGTACTTATTACAGTATTTGCGAAGGACAATACGGAATGTAACATCCCCTGAGCAGTCCAATCCGATTGCCAGCCCATTAGGTACACGGTCACATTAATCAATTATCTAATTTTGGGCTGCTATTCAGATCCCGAACGAGCGGGAACAATAAAATAAATAAAAGGGCATGTTACACCCTTGGCTTACCGTGAAAGGACAAGTGCAATTTTCGGATGAGTCGTAATGAACAATAGGTAATTTACCGAGCTTAAAGCAAGAAAATATTTTGCAATGTTAAAATCGCGATAAGGAACAGTGCATTTTTGAACAATACGAAGTAATAATATCGCACGATTGTGACTAAACTGTTTTTCTGGCCATATTAAACTGTGTTGTAAAGTGCAAATGCGGAAATCCGCGCGAAAAACTGTGAAAAGTGGACGCTAAAGAAAGACACGTGTGAACAGTAAAATAATGAGACGAGCCAAGATTTCGTCACACAAGTTGTTAGAAAGGTGTTTAGTGATAACATGTTGACGGAAATTATTTTTTGAACGGTGAAAATCGGACGGTTTCGTGTGGACCCATAAACTGTTCTGCTGACGACAAGGTATTGTGGCGAAGCAATTAGTGAGTGACGTCACGCAGACCCGTGTAGCAGTTGCACCAAAGAGCTTCGATCCGCGAGGTGATTTCACACGACACCACGGCGAGCGACGCGACTTCGAGATACCGAGCGCAGTCCCGGCATCTAGCGACCGAACTACAAACTACGCCCGCCTACAGCGCCACGGAGCAACGCAACTTCGAAACAACGAGCGCAGTTCCGGCATCTAGCGACCGAACTACGAACTACGCCCGCCTGCAGCATCACGGAGCGGCCGACGGGGAACTACGTCGCCTTGCAGCTGATCTTCAACTTCACGCGAGCTCCAGCGGCGGCACAGCCACACCCACCTCAAACGTCAAAACATCGCGACTCGTGGTAACGTCGGTTGGTGAGTGAAGACGACGGGTTAACATAACAGTAAATTGCAGTGTGCAGTCTTCGCGATAAATAAACAGTTTTTAACTGATATTTACATTAGGAAAAGTGCTCAATTGCAGTAATTTCAGAAAAGTTGCGAAACATACTCGGAAGTCTAGCATGCTTATTTATGCACACTGCATTGTATAAATGGTAATTGTTTTGGTAATTTTGCATTTATAGATTTTGTGAGTGTTATGATTATCTTGTTTAAAATATTTTTTCATAAATTTGTATATGTGAAAATTGTTATTGAAAATTTAGGTTTGTGAGAGCTGTTATGTTCAGTACTCAGGCATGTTGTATCATTTTGGGAACTAAATGAAAGGATTGCAGGTACGGTTTGATTAGTTTCATGATAATTAGGAGTGTTTTGGGTTATTGGAGGTTATTTTGTATTACTTGCCTGGGCATTAAAAATAAACCAAACATGTCTTCTGAAGATAAGCAGATCTGTGAGGCAGTAGTTGAAAGGAAAGGGATAGTACAGGAAGATAGAGATGATTCAGGATTCAGTGATTATGGAGTGTCATTAGATAGCCCACTAGCACATTCAACTAATTATCCTGAGACACCGGGACAAGCGATGAGAGCTAGACCAGTTTCAGAGGATGCAGATATGCGGTCGATGTTGGCGGCCTTGCTAAAAGAAAGTAGAGAGAGGGAAGAAAGGTTACACAAATCAGTAGACTTGATAAAGAAGAGTTCACAAGAAACAAGAGAATCGTTAGAGAAGCGTTTACAAGAAACTAATGCATCGTTAGAGAGGAATTCACAAGAAACGAGAAAATCACTAAAGGAAGATTTACAAGAATCATTAGAGAAGAATTCACAAGAAGCAAGAGAATCGTTAGAGAAGGTTTTACAAGAAAATAACGCAGCATTAAAGGAAGAGTTACAAGAAACTATAGCACAAGAGATCAAAACATCGCAGATGAAGATGGAATGTAATCTGAAGAAGGAAATACAGGAGCTACAAGAACAGTGGAAAATGGATATCAACGAGAAAGAGAACAAGCTGCAGAAGAGTATAGACCAAGTCCAGGGAGATATGGAGAAGGTGGAAAGAAAATTAACAAAAAAGATAGAAGACGATATTGAAGAAACGAAAGTCGAGTTGGGAGAAAGAATCAACGAAGTGGAAACAAATTGCAATCATCGAATCGCCGAGGTGACGCAAATGCAGAAACAATGCAACGATGCTGTTAAGGGGATAGGAGATAGGCAGAACCAACTAGCTTTTAATCTGAGAAATGCTATAGCCATGCAACGAGAAGAGGATAACAAGAGGGTGGAAATGGAGGTCAAGCAGTTACAACAGGGAGTGCAGCAGTTGGAGAGTAAGACAGAAGAAATTGATAAACGAATCAGCAATGCCACCTTAGCCATTGGGGGAGATAAGGTCGTTACATTGATGAGCAGTGATAATCGGTGCATCCAAAGTAATACAGGGCAGAAATTCAGACCGAAAGGAGGATTGCACCCAATGATATTTATGAAATGGCTAAAAGGAGTTTTCCCAGCACATCTTAAGGACTCAGACAAGATTCAATTTGCAATAGATAGGATGGAAGGTGAGGCCTTCACTTGGGGAGTCAGGAAAAAGGAAGGGACTACTAGTTATGATCAGTTTGAAGAAGAATTCTTGAAGAAATACTGGTCCAAAAGCCATCAATGTGCAGCAATTGAGGACCTACTCCACCGCAAGTCACTTAGTACATGGAGGGGAACATTAAGAGAGTTTGCTGAACATTTGTGGGAATTGAACGAGACCCTGGAACAACCCCTGAGTGATGACGTAATGATATCTGCGATAAAAAGAAGATTGAATCAGAGAATGCAAGAAACTGTATCTGGGAGCCTAATTAAAGATAGGGAGGCCTTGATGGAGATACTGGAACAGCTGGAATCTATTCGATCACAAGGACACAATCAACCTAATGATCAAAACCGAGGGGGAGGTAATGACCCAAGGAATCATTTTGGTAATTCATCTAATTATAGAGGAAGAGGTGGTCATAGATATAGGAACCATGGTGGTGAACGTCAATGGAGAGATGATTGGAGAAGGAGTGAAGAACCAAGAGATCATGAGAGAAGATGGGATAGGCGAATGAATGACACGGTGCATATAGAAGAGGAGGAGAGACCGGAAAACTGAATGACACTCCAGATGAGGTCCGATCGGGAGTGAGAACTACGAGGACCAGAATAAACCTATTAAGACACGACAATGGTGGAGACCTCATAGAAGATCTACTGGAGGAAAGAAGTGGGATTCCCAAAGAACCCAGGCTACCCATGATAGGGATCAAGTTATGTGGACTGAATATTGAGGCATTAGTCGATACAGGAAGTGAAGCTTGTGCTATATCCAAAAGATTATATGAACAGATACTAAAAGCAAATGTTAGCTTGCCTAGTTTCCCAGTGAGTGGAGTGAGAATTGTGAATGCGTTGGGTGCAAAGAGTAAACCTATTAAAGAACAAGTGTTAATTACATTCGAAATAGAGGGGGAAGAATACGAAGCAACGTTTTTGGTGGTGGCTGGATTGAACACATCAATTATTTTAGGGATAGATTGGTTGAATGAAGTTGATGCAGTAGTGAGTTTTGATGAAGGTACTATCAAAGTCAAAGGAAGAAAGGGAGAAGAGAAGAGGTTGAAGTTTGCTGAGGGAAGTGCAGTCGAAGAAGAGGAAGAATTCCGAAGAATAAATTTGTGTCACGAAGAGGAACCCACCACGGGATACGGGGAAGAGGAACCAGGAGCAGACGTGTTGATATACCTTGAGGGACTAGCACGAGAGGATAGACATAAAGAGGACAAAATTAGAAAAAAATTGGAGGAGATGACGCAACTAGATGAGAGGACTAAGAAGAAATTAGCTACAGTATTATACAGGCGTTGTAAAGTATTTTCTCAACGGCCAGATATCATGCAAGGAGTGGAGTGTAAGTTAAAGATAAAGAACCATAAACCATTCAATATAAAACAGTATCCCATTCCCCAGGCGAAACGAAAAGCAGTAGATGAAGAAATACAGAGGATGATGGACCTTGGGGTTATAGAACGGGCCAATAGTCAATACAACAACCCCCTATTTGTTGTTGATAAGAAGGATGGAAAGGTGAGGATAGTTTTGGATGCCCGAACGGTGAACAAAATCATCGAACCGGAGAGGGACAAACCAGAAACTATAGAAGAACTGATTCAAAAATTCCGAGGAGCAAAGGTGCTGAGTAGTATCGATTTGACTGCTGGGTACTGGCAGATACCATTGGCCACAGAGTCTCGCCAGTATACAGCATTTACTTATGGAGGAAGGTGCTATCAATTTAGAGTGTTGCCATTTGGACTTAATGTGTCAGTGTCTGAATTTATAAGAGCGATGGACAAAATACTAGGCGAAGAGTTACTTAAGAAGGTCACTGTCTACGTGGATGACCTCTTGATAGCAAGCGAATCATGGGAAGAGCATTTGGATAGACTGGATGCAATCTTGGCAGCTTTTGAAAACGCAGGAGTAACTGTAAACCTGGACAAGTCGGAATTTGGCAAATCAAAGATAAAATTTCTGGGCCATATAATATCCGAGGAGGGTATCTATCCTGATCCTAGTAAAATGGAGGCTATTAAAAATTTTCCGGCTCCCCATAGTAAGAAACAGTTGCGAGCATTCTTTGGGGTTTGCGAGTTTTATAGAAAATTTGTCAAAGGATCTGTGCTTAATGCCCCGAGTATGAGGGAATTGACCAAGGCAAGGATGCTGTGGCATTGGAGTGTAGAGTGTCAAACCGAGTTTGAGAATATTAAGGAAGCACTATATAATGCAGATATATTGTACCACCCAGATTTTTCCAAGGAGTTTTATTTAGGAGCAGACAGCTCTGACTATGGACTAGGAATACATTTGTACCAAATAGAGAGGAGCAGAAATGGTGAGAGTGTGAGAACAATAGCGTTTGGTAGCAGAAGTTTAAATGCTTGGGAGAGAAAATATTCGATTACTGAAAGGGAAGCATTGGCAATTGTGTGGGGGTTTAAGCGTTTCTGGTATTATTTGGCCGGGAGGCATGTGAAAGTCGTGACTGACCATAAGGCCCTTACATTTCTGACTACAAGTAAATTGAGGCATAGCAGACTAACGCGATGGGCACTAGCATTACAAGACTATGACTTCGAGATAATTTATGAACTAGGAGCAACACATATAATACCTGATGCTTTGTCAAGATTACCAGCTGACTCAAGAGGAATGTTGGTGGACAGGCCGGAAGGAGAAGGGGTTAGAATTAACCTGATGAAGGGAGTACAGTATGAAGAATTCATAAGGAAGTTCCTAAGGAATGTGCGTAGGGAACAGAACGAGGACGAGAAATTAAAGACAATTAAAAACAAATACAGGTGTGCAGGAGAGGAAAGAATTCGCACATTCTATTATATTCACAATGGGATACTTTATAAAAGAAACAAGGAGAGTGAGGAGAACTGGAAACTCTATGTGCCGGAGCATGTGGTAGAAAAATTAATTTGGTATACGCACTATAGTAATGCGCATTATGGACCGAAGAAGTGTCTGGAAAAGTTGAAATTGGATTGTGCTTTCAACAACATGGGAAGGCGTATACGTAAAATACTGAGTACATGTGACACCTGTCAGAAATCTAAGACGACAACGGTACAGCACAAAGGATATATGCATCCAATTGTACCAACAGCAATTAAGGACATAGTTGCAGTGGATCTATTTGGGCCACTTCCTGCCTCATGAGGGAATTACACACAAATCTTAGTAGTGGAAGAACTGGTTTCCAAGTACATAAAATTTTACCCGTTGAAGAAAGCTACTACTAGAGCCATCATTAACCAATTTGAGAAAGACTATTTTCAAAAGGTGTGTATACCTAAGCGAATATTGAGTGATAATGGGTCACAGTTCAGGTCAAAGGAATGGACAGAAATGCTAAGTGAGCACGAGATAGAGCAAATTGCCATTTCTAGGTATAGGTCAGCTTCTAACCCAGCGGAACGAACAATGAAGGAATTGAACCGTTTATGCCGAACCTACTGTCATAGGAAGCATGGTTCATGGAAAGAATATCTGGAAGAATTTGAGCGGGTTAGGAATCACCTCCCACATGATTCCACAGGGTTTGCACCATGTGAAGTATTGCTCAATCAGGAACCCGATAGTATTTTTCGTGAAGTGGTAGTCTACCCACCAGGAAGTTCATTGACCTGGGAAAGGAAATTGGAGCTGGTGGAATTAAGTATGAAGGAGAAGGCTAGGTAAAGACAGGAAAGACACGACAAACTAGTGAAACCAATAACTTACCGAGTGGGAGACCTGGTATTAGTAAAGGTTCATGCTAGATCAAAGAAAATAAACTCTGAAATACATAAGTTTAACCACGTTTATAAAGGACAATACAGAATTATAAAAATTGGTCATCCTAACACTGTGGAGTTGGAATATGCACGGACAAAGAGAGTGCATGGTAAAGAGCATGTGGAAAACATAAAAAGGTACTACTCACACGAGAACCGAAATAACCCAGATGAGGAAGAGGAACTCGATTAGAGCAAATGTATGAACTGAGAGCGTCTAAGCTCCTTGAAGTAGTGTGTAGGACATGGTTAGGACAATTAGCTGTAAAATGGACATTTGAAAGAGGGAAGGGTCTATTTACATTGTATTTTGTGATGTATTACAATTAGAGTTGCATATTTAATGTCAAAGATTATCTCAGAATGAATATAAAACCTGTAATAACTATTTTGTAGTAATAATTCATATATCCTGTGTTTAGGTAATAATATTTGAGTGTATATGTTGTGTGTTGTCATTTTGATATTGGACTATAGAGGACTATTGCTGGTTAAGATGAAAAATTGTAATTTTGGACAATGCCATTTATGTGATGTAATAACCTTTTGTAGAAATTATTGTGGAGGCAGCCCACTACCGGAGTCCAGGACTATTTTGACAAATTGTAAATCCATTAATTATTTGTATTGCATGTTTTGTTCAAATGTAACAATGTTTTCAATCCCTTGCCGATTCTTTTTCGCCTGCGGTTCAAAAGAAGTTTTTGAGGGCGGGGATGTAAGGGGTCCGCAGGCCCTTACTACTAAGTTTGCGCTCACACAGGTCGACAGGGCAACTATCGAGTAGTGTGTGTGCAGGTCGCGAGAGCTAGAGGGGATTCACCGGAGTGCCGAGTGCTGCTTGGGTAGATTCCCGCGAGGCGGGAAGAACTGGGCGGAGAGCAGAGTGTGGATGTGCTGAAGTAAGGGTGTGGTAGGTTCCCGCGAGGCGGGCAGAGCTGTGCAGAAGCCAGCAGTTGAATTAATGTAAATTATCGACAAAGGGAGTGGCCATCGCTGCGGTTTAACCCCTTTGTGTTAGTATTATACGGGAAGGTGAGAAAGTTTAATTATAGAGTGATTTCAGTGATATTAAGTGCCGCTATTGAACTTCCGCGTCTACCGCGCCGGCATTACCTGGATTACAGTGATTGGATGTTGCGTGTGACGATTAAGAATAACTAAAGAAACCTGTGCTGAGATTAGCCATCATTAACAGTGTATTGACGAAGGCAGTGGCTGTCTCCTTATTTTGTGCTTTTGCTAAGAATATAGATCTTGTTTGTGAAACTGTGTTGTGTCCTTCTTACTACTAAACAGTACTTATTACAGTATTTGCGAAGGACAATACGGAATGTAACATCCCCTGAGCAGTCCAATCCAATTGCCAGCCCATTAGGTACACGGTCACATTAATCAATTATCTAATTTTGGGCTGCTATTCAGATCCCGAACGAGCGGGAACAATAAAATAAATAAAAGGGCATGTTACAGTGTTTATATGCAGTTCATTCTAGTGCTTATTGCTTAAGTGTGTGGTTCTCTGCCTCTCTATATTTGCAAATAAAGTGTTTTATACAAAAAGTGCATCTACGCATATCTTATCTACCCCAGAAGGTGAAAGGTAATAAATCTGAAATATATTTGAGGAATTATGTGCATTAAGAAAATAAATTTGTATTTTTACATAAGAAGAAGTGAGATTAAAAAGATTTTACTGTTCGTTTGGATTATAGGTAGCTGTTGTTAGTAATACAAAAGCATGTAGTCTCTTGATACATGAAAAAAATGTTTCAGAAATATGAAAATGAAATTTTTGCAACCTAGGTAAGCTCTATTACTGTTGTGATGCCATTGTGAGAGAAAAGCATTATGATAAAAGGTGCTTTTCAGACCAAAGCACTACAAAGGTTATGACAAGTTACATGAAAGATCACTTATGATGCAAAACATATTTCTTGGTACAAAATACATGTTGTATTATTATGGATGGAATATACAGATTGTATTCAGAGAGATTTTTTTTTTCATGTATATTTATGGTGTTATGTTTATAGAGATTCTGCAGTGTTTCGGTGTTCAGGGCTAAACAAAATGGGATATCATTATTGTTATCCCATATACTAAAGCATTAACTGGGCTACTACATACTGCTTATTGTATCAAAATTTGATATTATTTGGATTATTTAAACTAATTTATTGAAAAGTAGGAACTTTTGTGTTTTTTGGGAAAGTGTTGCTTAATAAAATATGTTATATTGTAACTTACATGTCTATTGTGCTATGAACCTTCTGTGTGAGGTTGTCTAGGAGGGGGAGGACTAGGCCCAAGTAAGCGTTGAACATAATTTGTGACAAAAATGTTTGTCCAACATTTTGTGCTTAAAGGATCATTCGAAACAATTAAGAAGAATACTTGTAAGCTTCCAACAAGTAATTGAAAAAACGCATTCAGAACAACCACAACAAGTTTCAAGGCAATTTCATAAATATGTACTTCCCTAACATGTGCTGCAGTATTTACTTTGCATTCAAGTAAGACTTCAATAAAGTGAGTGAGGTAAATATAGGTATGGCTGGGGAAATGCCCACTGACTCCATAATATAATTCCCAACTGCTTTGACAAGCCTAACAACATAATAATTGGAAGTAGGGAGCAGTGGGTGAAAACAGTTCGACACCGTACGGGGGACATCGTTTGGTTCACCGATGGGTTGAAAACAGATCAAGGGATTGGGGCAGGGTTGTACGGGGTTCAGCCAGGACTGGATAGCAGCATCTCTCTAGGGAAACTGGCCGCTGTATTCCAAGCCGAAATTACTGCAATCAGGGCATGTGTGGGGGAGAAAATAAGTAGGTGCTACAATGACCATAGCATCTACATCTATTCAGACAGCCAGGCGCACTGACATCATTGGCAGCTCCTGCAACAAAATCTAAGATTGTTGCAGATTGCCACAGGCCTCTGGTGGATCTAGGGGGAAGCAATAGGGTGTACCTAGTGAGGGTCCCTTGCCACTCAGGGATCTGTGGCAATGAACAAGCCTATAGATTGGCTAGGATGGGAGCAACTACGCCATTTATGGGATTGGAACCTGTCTTGACAATCACCAAGGCTACGATCAAATTAGAACTATGTAACTGGCTTAGGAAACAGCACATTGGATACTGGACCAATGTCCGTAAACAAAAACATGGTAAGATAATGATCCTCAAGAAGGTCTGTAATCCTGGGATTGAACAGGAAAGAGATCAGACTCCTGACAGGACTGATCACCGGCCATGAGAACTTCAAAAAACACCTACACACAATAGGTATAATGGAAGAGGACCCTAAATGTAGGATCTGTGATGAGGGTGAAGAAACAGCATCACACCTAATCTTTGACTGTATGGCATTGGAGAGTAAAAGATACAGAATCTTCGGGACAACTAGAACTGAAGAAATTGTGTCTAACAAAAAACTGCTAGAGGAACTCCTTGCACTATTTAAGGGCACTGGTAGGCTTTACTAGATATACAGGGAGCAATACTGCACAATAAACCTAGTTTCAGTGCAGGCAGTGGTGGGTTCGACCTAAGCTGTTTTAGCTCTCCTGTTAAAATCAATCAATCAAGACTTTAATACACTGTCACACAGACCCAACTTATACTTTTGAAAATGTATGTAACCCAAAATGTAGAACATGGTTATGAAAATATCTGTTTTCAAAGGCAACAAATAAGCTTTGCACTTAACTGTCACAGTTATGGAAGGCAATACTTTCAACAAAGCGCATCACAGAGGCAAGGAAATTTGTTTGCAGTTCCTTGAGAATTCATTGCTTATCACTAAGTTTCAGTTCCTGTAATGAGATACGAAGTAATTATTAGGACAACAAAAATTTTTAGCACAAGCTTATGTGACATAAGAATGATGCTAAACTTTTATACAGTACCTAAGTTTCAACACAACAGCTACAGAAATAACTATGTGTGAGACAAACAATTTAACAACTCAGTTTATCATATTGTCTTACAGCTAGTTTACTGATTTACAATTTCCTTGGTATCACAGAATATTGCACAACACCACTCACAAAAGAAATGAAAACTTACTAAAACAATGACTTTAAAATTTACATCCAGGTCCCAAAAAGGACACATACATATTTCAAAAATACGTAATTAAAAAAGAAAGTGAAGACAGGTAAAATATTGCATCCAACTTATTTTTCTGTGCTGCCTGAGTACTGTTGATCAAGAGGCACCACAACCTGCCATCTCAGAATCCAACCAATCGAACCCAGGTAGTGACTCAGCTTAAATCAGATACAGACATCTCCCAGATAATCAAGGCAATTCTGTGCATGGCGCTACTAACTGTTAGTATTACCTGGCAATAAAGTGAATCTTTAAATTTAACATATTAGTAAGTCATAAATAATCTTTAATTCTCTATCATGAAACTGAAGACAATTCGGCTAAGAGAATAATTTCATAACCACATACCAATAAATGGGCAGAAACCAAGCCCTCCAGTATTAATAGTAAAAAAAAGTTGGGCCTTATTACTGAAGAGGCACAAAAACTTCAACAAGGAGATAAAAAGCCAGCCGCATTTCAGTTTCAAAACAATGCCTGATGGCATAACTGTAACAAAGGGCCACCATGCAGGATAGAGAATCGACAAGATTAGAGTGGATGCACATGGATAGCAAATAAACTTCCATTACATTAGCAGACAGTACCTTAAATGCAAATCAACTGGCGTCAATCCTTTTCTTCCAGAATTAACAAGTTGACTAACAAGCATCAAAGCCATTCACAGCAGTAAATGAGGCATCTTACGAGTAAACCAGTGTCCACAAAGCTGTCATATAAGGTAAAAACACAAAATGTCGTAATTATGGGAAATCAAATATACTGGTGGTACAATAAGCAATTGGTACAAACATGTGCAGTCCTCTTGAACGCACAATCAATGTACTCACAAACACGGCTTAGGCAAACAGGAAGAGTGAACTGGTAGTTTTAGAGTTCTGATAGCTGTGAAGACAAAAGAATGGAACACCTTTTTATCCACACACTGTCTCCAAATTCATTCAACAGAAGTAAAGTATCTTACAATAGTTCTAAGACTCCATGCTTCCATCTTAACCAAGGCATCACAACCATGACATTCTGCAGTAGGAGTAACTACAGCCACCTCATGTCCTCCAGAGCCACCAGGGTGAAAACTTCTACTCAGAGACATGGCCCCAGGCAGAGTGCTGAGGTCCAGTTATCCAATACAGATAGATCACATGGGTCAAATGACAACATGCCATGCCTGAAGATCCTTCCTGCTTTACTGTGTGCTGTTGTCTCACTCACTTCTCAAAGTGTTACTTGTTTATGCCAAAATGGCTCACCCTCCACTAGAGGCAAAGAAGACATACCACAACCTATCGACATGGTATGGCTCATGTACATGTATGTCCATCTGTATTGTTATATTAAATGGTTGTGGCAAGATTGTGCTAATGCCATACAAAATAAACTAATTGTCATGCACTGATATTACATTATTTTCCCTTCCCCTGTTAAGTACCAAAGCACCTCACAACATATACAAATATTTTCATGTCTTCGTAAATAAATGTTTCAATCCTGTTCTGTAAGAAAAGCATCTGTTTTCCATCACCAATACTGGTCAGAATGGCACAGAATGAAACTTTGAACACAGATATTTTCATGACCATGTACTACACGTTGGGTTAACTACATTTTCAATAGTACGTATAAGTTGGGTCAATGTGACAGTGTATTAAAGTCTTACTTGAATGCATAGTAAATACTGCAGCACATGTTAGGGGAGTACATATTTATGAAATTGACTTGAAACTTGTTGTGGTTGTTCTGAATGTGTTTTTTTTCAATTACTTGTTGGAAACTTACAAGTATTCTTCTTAATTGTTTTGAATGATCCTTTAAGCACAAAATATTAGACAATTATTTTGGTCACAAATTATGTTCAATGCTTACTTGGGCCCAGACCTCCCGCACCTAGACAACCTCAACAGTAGCTGCATAGCAGAATAGACACGTAAGTTACAATATAACATACTTTTATTAAGCTACACTTTCGCAAAGAACACAAAAAGTTTCTACTTTGCCATAAATTGGTTTAAATGATCCAAATAATATCACTCTTGATAAAATAAGTAGTATGTGGTAGCCCAGTTAACACTTTAATATATGGGATAACAATAATGATATCCCATTTTGTTTAGCACTGAACAATGTCCCTCCTTTTAATTACGTGTAGATATACCTTTAATACTTCGTAATATTTCATATGAATACAAAACTGTATAAATATTGCAGAATCAATACAAACTTCACGTAACTCTATAATTTTAACTGTAACAGAAAAATTGCTCTAAATATAAATGATCACAGATAAGTCACTAACACATCATCATCCTAACATCATCTTGCATCACTTAAATACAGAATACTTCATAAAATTTCATCTCAACATAAACCTCTGAAACATTGCCGAATCTCTATAAACATAACTCCATAAGTATACATGGAAAAGAAAAATTGCTCTGATTACAATCCGTATATTCCATCCATAATAATACAACATGTATTTTGTACCAAGAAATATGTTTTGCATTATAAGTGATCTTTCATGTAACTTGTCATAGCCTTTCTTGTGCTTTGGTCTGAAAAGCACCATTCATCATAATGCCTTTCTCTCACAATGGCATCACAACAGTAATGGAGCTTACCTAGGTTGCAAAAATCTCATTTTTTTATTTCTGAAACATTTTTTTCATGTATCAAGACACTACATGTTTTTGTGTTACTAACAACAACTACCCATAATCCCAATGAACAGTTAAATTTTTTCACCTGACTTCTTCTTATGTAAAAAATATATTTTTTTTCTTAATGCACATAATTTCTCAGATATATTTAAGATTCATTACCTTTTACCTTCTGGGGTAGATAAGATATGCGTAGATGCACTTTTTGTATAAAACACTTTATTTGCAAATATAGAGAGGCAGAGAACCACACACTTAAGCAATAAGCACTAGAATGGACTGCATATAAACACACATCAGAGATATGTCATACAACACTGACTGTCCATTACTCAACTATTGTACATTTATTAACTTCTCAGACGTATTTAATGTTGCACTCACTGTATTAAAAACAGCACCCGACCCCCATTTTTCAGTGTGTTAGCTAGAAGAAGACTTAATTCATGTTAACAGAGAATCCAAGGGCACCACATACCCACAGAAAAGAACAGTTATCTACCAGAGTGCATTTCAAGCATTAGTGCGGTAGGAAGAATGGATTAAAAAATGAAGAAGATCTATCAAGATGCCGTTTGGGATGGATATGCCCCAACATGTCCTCAACAGGGGAAATATCAACATCAAAGAATGACAGTTTCAAACAGTTAACTGAAACAGTGTGCCTCTTCCAGTTTGTCCACTATAGGTGTCTTATCATTTTTATCAATGACAAGAAACAGACCACTGTACAGGGAAAAGAGATGTAGGTTTACTGTGTTATCCATTACCCACACAAAACTAGTAGTGAATAATTCCTTTGGGTAGAAAAATGCCTGTACTGTATGGGGAGGGGTCAGTTGAAGCATTTACATGTGGGCTTGTCAAACAGCTGGCAGTCAAACTGCCTACCTCTGGCAGATTTCAGGAATACCAAATCTTGAAAACTAAGAAGACACAACTGCCAGTCAATGAAAATCACAGAAATGTTCTGCATTGGAATTGCCTCTGGCCACCATGTAAATATGTCAGTCACAGTTATGACAAAATGGAAATCATCAGAAGAAGAAGGGAGGAGACCTATAATGTCTACATCCATATGTGCAATTCCAACAGATGGAGGTGGAAATGCATCCATTGGGGGCTGATTTATGGTGACTGATCTTGTGCCTTTGGCGTTGTGGGTAACAACAGACTCACCACTGATGATCTTGCTTGATACCCAGCTGCCCAACTTTACCCTAAACTAGCCTGGGCATGCACTGATTCCAGAATGCACCAATGCATGGAGAGCATTGATTACAACACATCCCCAACATGCTGGGATGAATGGTTGCACCTTACCATTTGCCATGATGTACCAGACCAGAATATGAGATTCATGAAGCTGCACCTGTTGTAGCTATAGCCCAGCAGAAGCAGGGTCCGTAGGGCACTTCAAAAGAAAAAGAATTGATTTCCTTTTTGTTAGCCTCTTTCTCCCAATTAACTATCAATTAACCATCATGATGGCCATGCAGATATGTGACAGACAATCAGCAAAGAAATTTGGAAGCCAGCAACATGTTTCATATCACTGCATAGTTGAGGAATGTATTCTGCATACTGTACGCGTTGGGGCGAGTTTAGCTCAGACACTTTTTGTAAAGTCACAGTTAAGGATTTATGCTCCTTAAATATCTTGAACTCATGCCATTTAGATACTGGCAGAAATATGTCACTCTGAGGTAAATAATTAGAAACTATCTATCATAAGCAATCCAGCTCCTCTGTTGCGGAGAGAGATTCTTGGAAAAAGATGTTAATGGCTACCATGTTGCCATCACCCATTACTGCAACAAATCTTCTAACGTACATTGACTCATATCCACAGATAATGCCACTGGAGCTCCACAAAGAGGGTGTGCCAAAAGTGTAGCTGATGCCAGAATAGTCTTATGAGCCTTATAAGGTTTTTTTTAGCATCACTATTTCAGGGCACTTTCCTCCTTCCCTAAGTGTCTTTTGTTTTCAATAAATTATTGGTTAGAGAAATAGTCCCAGCCAAACGAGGTAAATGTCATCAATAATAATTTATCATTGCCTAGACATTTAAAAAGATCTTTGTATGTAATTGTTAGGTCACATTCAAAATATCTGAGACCTTTTAAGGGTTACGAAGTTTGCCAGTGAGGGAAACTATGTATGGTACCATGGAAAGGGGACCTCGCCTTTGCCAAACATGCATTTGTCCTTGTTAATTAATATGTTATAGTCATTTCAGCTTTACATAACCTCATGCAAATGGGAGACATGGTCTTCCATATTCCTTGAGATAAACAAAACATAATCAACATAGCAGAATACACAGTCATCACCCTGCAGCAACTCATGCATGAAATGCTGTCTTGTCTGGGCAGTGTTCTGAAGTATAAAATGTATTGTGTTATGCTAAAACAAACTGAATGGTGTCATAATATCAGTCTTGTGCTTGTCCATCTTGGATATGGGTACTTGTGCAAATGCTTTAGCACACTCTACCACAGTGAAAATAGTAGCACCATTCAGGTTACATTTAAAGTCTAAGATATTCAGAAAAGGCTGTGTGTCGTAGATTGTTCTAGAGTGTAGAACCCTATAATTCCTTGAAATGCAAGGATAAATCCTTTTTCTTAACCATTTCCAACAGTGCAGCCTACATACTATGTGAGTGTGAAACCACCCCATCCACTAACATTTCATGAAACACCACTTTAGCACACTTTAACTTTTCTGAAGGCAACTTCCTTGGTGTGCTCACAACAGGCTGTCTGTGTGTGGTGTGGATGTGATACATTATGCAGTGTTTATATCACGCTTTTGTCAATAGGTTCCATTAGTTCCATGAAGTTTTGTAGAGCCATTTGTGCGAAGTCATTGGCAACTGGTACGGCCTTAGAGGAGAGAAGAGGGGGAAGGGACAGGTCCACCAGTGGCGGTGCAGCATCCATCCACTAGCCACATATCTCTGCCTGTACATCTTGAAGTTCTTTTCTGTAGCCACCTTAGAACTTTGTTGTGTTTGTCCTACAAATCTGCCTCTTCTTGTCCCAGTTGGTGCAAAACCACAACCTGCTCACACTTTGTCCCAACACCACACATTCTATGGCTGATGCAGCTACTTCCTTAGATTAATGTGCTATATATGGAGAAACCTTCTTGCATGACACATGCAAGTGCATTCTGCAATGTGACAAAGGAGTAAATGTGACAGCTTTCCATTTCACAGAAGACACAGTAGTCACAATTATCATCATGCATTCTGTAATGGAAGCATTGCACATAACATGGTCCATTGTGGTTGCAAGCCCAGCTGCAAGTGTAATAGTTATCAGTTGACTGTTATATGAGTTGGTGCTAGGGAAAAATAAGACTGAAAATTGGCACCTAGGATAGGCCTCAGAACCTCTGACATCAAAAAGAATGATGTTGGTGAAAAATCTTGTTCCATATCCAGTGTCATCCATTTCCTGCCAAATACTTGAATTTGGCTGTTGTTCTCTGCTGATTTGTGCACACGTTCTGACAATCAGTATGAAGTGTAACCGCCTCTGGTAGCAATACAAGCATGACAATGATGGGACATGCTAAGAGAGATGTCATCAATCTCATGTTCAGCCAATATCACCTGTTCCTCCTGCAGAGCTGCTAGCAAGTCTTGGACAGTGGTCAATGGAAGCTGACGTGATGCATCCCATCTGCCTGTGCATTCCAAACATGTTCTATGGGATTCTAATTGGGAGAGTGAGCACGCCACATGATGTGTGCAATATCTTTCGTTTCAAAGAAAACATCACTCGCCCATGCCCTATGAGGTCAAGTATTATCATCCATCAGTAGGAAGTCAGGGACCACAGCACCTCACAGTAACTACACATCATGTCCCAAGCTCTTGTCACAATAGCTGACAGAAGTTAAACCTTGCCAATTCACCCATACAATTTTGTGAAAGTTGTCTGTGTGGGCCGGCCGCAGTGGTCTAGCGGTTCTAGGCGCTCAGTCCGGAACCGCGCGACTGCTACTGTCGCAGGTTCGAATCCTGCCTCGGGCATGGATGTGTGTGATGTCCTTAAGTTAGTTAGGTTTAAGTAGTTCTAAGTTCTAGGGGACTGATGACCATAGTTGTTAAGTCCCATAGTGCTCAGAGCCATTTGAACCATTGTCTGTGTGGTTTTAACATAATCCCTGTGCAAACTATTAGGGACCGTCCGCAATACCGGTCTTTTTCCACAATGTTTTGTTCTCAAATTTGAGTTCCACGTTCCCTCCAGATTCAAATTCACGAAGAATCACTCTACAGACCAAACTGGGACTCATGTGTGAAAAGAACATTGGCCCACAGTTGCACTGTCCACGTAACATGCTGACCTTCCCATCCATGAAGGTGCATTAGTAAAACACATACAGCAGGTCTCTGACAATAAAGGCCACTCTGCTGAAGGCTCCTGTACACAGTTTGCCTTAATACAACATGTCCAGCGGATGTTGCAGGGTCAGATGTCAGTTGCTGTGCAGTACTAAGACGGTACTGTCATGCCCTTATAGCCAAACCATGGTCCTCTCCTTCTGATGTCACAAATGGTTGACCCTCCCCTGGTCTTTGGAATACAGTTTCAGTCTCCATAAACTGTCAGTACATGTGAGAAACAACAGTATCATTCACCTTCATTCATTGGGCCCCATGAGTTTGCATCTATCCTGCATCCATTCTTCCTATGACTCTCCACTGCAGAGAGTCTAGTAGGCATTATCTCTGTGCACCATCTGTGATGGTGTACACATCAATTGTGGGTAGGGGACTACCTGGGAAACACTACGCCATTTCGCAGGCACCCGGACATCATCGTTGTCATGGTTGTCCGTATACCAGAATGCCAACTTCTGTGTTAAACATGATTGTATGGACGTCTGTTGACAGTTTTGATGATTAGAGCTTGAATTAGACACATAACAGTGAAACAGCGGTTTGTTGTTTTAATTTTGGACACCAGTGTATACATGTCCAAGTCCACATTGGGGAAATTGCAGGGCACTGTACATTGCCATGCCCTTCAGGCAAAATTCCTGTTGTACCAACACCATTCATTTTGGCAACGAGATGGTTTATAGTCCTTAGTTATTCTCATCCTGCTGCTGTTGTCAAACTTAGCATTGAGCCTAGCCAATTCACAGAAAATTGTGTCCTTAGGTGGCTCTCTTGTAATCCATAAGTATATAAATCCGTGAGTATCGACCACAATCACCAAACATGTGCATTTGAGTGTCGTCCTCCATGATTTACTATTACTAGCACTATTGATTGCTACTGTAACCACAACCTTTGCTAAATCATCAACTAAAAGTTTAGAGAAAGTGGGTAGTGCTGCACACACATATTGAAGTAATCACTGCAGCCTAAAAAGTTTCAATTATTGCTCTGAAATAAGTACTGCCCCCACCAAAGTGCTAAGCAAATGCAGCATTTTTGATTTGGAATCCACAGCCCCAAATTCACTATCCACAGTTCAACACAGATGTTATTTCAGTGGTACCAAAAAACACTGTAAACAGTATCTTAAATATCCCAAAAGCATGTTTTGGTAAAATATCATCCAGTTGTTCAATAAAATTCAGTTCCCACTGGTACATAACTGTAGCAAATCTGTTGACATCAGAAACAGAGCCGTGAAGCTGGAAAGTGACCTCTCTCTAAGTGAATCACAACTAAAGTCAAGTTGGCCAGAAAGTCAGAATTTTTATGTTGGACAATGTCAAACCACTGTCAGCATCAGAAATATTGTTGAGAACTGCAGGGGCAGAAAGATGAGGAGAAGAGCTGAATAACAGCAAACATTGCTGTTCCCTCATCACAGTGAGTGCCAGATTGGCCACTGTACAAGAATGCTAAAGTACACTTATGGGAATAGAAACAAATTCACTCAAACTTGGGGTCCCCACATTAGGGTAGACGATATATTCTTGGATGCAGAAGAACTTAATTTGCCTCTAGAATGACAGAGAACCACATGCTTAAACAATAAGCTCTAAAACATACTTCAAAGAACATAAACACACACCAGAGATATATCACAGAACATTGACTATCCATTATCTGACTACTGTTCATTTGTTAATGTCGTTAACATATTTAATGTTACCCTCACCACATCTTAAACTCATTGTAAACAACAGTAAAATAAAAAAAAAGCATACCACAGTTTGCATAATAATAATCAAAATAAAATTATGTTCAGAAACAAGCAAAGTGGAGTTACATGTTTTCAACATAATTTTGCATAAACATCATATATCTGACACTCAGGAATAATTTCAGAATCGTAATAAATGTTACTTTATTTCTGAATGTTTTTGCAGCATATACAGTAATAAATCTTATTTTTCCTTTCACTTCCTCAATCCCATTTTCAGCTGCATATACTTAATGATTGCTGTGAGATTATTTGCCAGTGCATTACTACAATATGATTATTAGATTAGTAAAAAGAAGGTGATAGATTGATAGTGAGAGACAGATGCAAAAAGATATAAAGATGAGAAGCCGAGGACATGTAGACCAAGAGTTCAAGACTTTTGAAGAAGTGTTGCAAGAGGATCATGGCCATGGGCTTATCACGAACTCCTGATCAACTGAGTGCATTACTGCTACAGTTACTGAACATTACTCTCTTGGTTTCCTGCTAAGTCAGACACTGCTTCTGTATCAAAGAAAAGCTTCCATTTTACCCCACTGTATTCAGTGGAAAAACAGCATACTGTGAAGAAAAATATCTAAACCATCTTTAAGCTGTGTTTTTTGTTAATCTGTGTCAAATATGTGACTAGAAATACCAATTTAAAATTGACCTTTCCAGATTGCAATTTTTAGCTTTGTTGATACATCGCTGAAGCTAAAATTTGCACAAAACTTCAAACAAATAAAATTACATTATTCAATTTCTTGGATAAAATGGGCATCATTGTTTATGTGTACACTTTCCCAGTGTATGCATCTTCTGTGATTTTATATCTGTCCTTGAAAATAGTTTTCTCGACAGTTCTATAAGTGTAAACAGCAGCTTTTCTACTTCGTGCAACAGATACAAGTCTGTTTGGAGTGGCTGTGTTAACAGTGTTTTCTTGCACAACAAGAGCAGAACTAGTTTGTACATCTGAATGTTCCTCTTCAGTAACTGGACTAAGTATGCTGCTAATTTTATTTACTATGTAGTGTCGCGGAATCGTAAAAAGTTGGAAACGCAGAATATTGTCAAAGTTTCGTTGCCTATGCCGAGAGCCAGAGGCAGTACGTTAGCCAAAAGGTAAGAGGCTTGCACATATATCAGAATGTGTCGTCATGCAGGGGCAATGGCCTGGTTACACACAACAGGCGAGAGAGAATTGCTTAGCACGCGGGCATGTGTTAGACGGAGACTTTCGTAGAGTGCAAGACAAAGGTATAGCGTCAGCTGTACTGCATTTCTCAACTTTGGGTAAGTCTGCCGTAACAACACGTAACTCTGTCGCAAGAACACCTAAGGAGCGAGTACGACAGATGAATCAGCAGTATAAGTGGAACGAATGCGTTCATTACAAACGAGCATGACGTCACGACATCAGTCGTGCTTCCTCTAAATACGCCAGCTTTGGTAGCAACAAGGCACTCACAGTTAGACTTGCAGTTAGATGTGTACTGTGTCACTGCGTAGCGCTCAGCTCGGTGATCAACATGTTAACCTTTATTAAGGAGATGTTTGAGTAAGGGCGACCCATCCAGCAGCAGATGTGAGGGGCAGTACCAGCTCTGGTCCTCTCTGCTGCCACTGTCAATCACCAACCCAGGATTCACAACCGGGTGAACCGACGACGCTGGGGGACTGCAGCCCGTTCCGCCCGTCCACCGCGGACGAGCTACCAGGAGAATTAGGGAAGAAGACGGGATGGGATAGAGTACACTTCACACTACGAGAACACCTCTCATGCCGACAGCGCCGGGACTCCAACCCGGAGCCACCCACGTGCAGCGACCTGCAGTCCGCAGCCTAGCCGGCCGGCCAGCCGGACGCCGCCAGCCACGCGCAGCCGAAGTAAGGGCATTCCTCCGCTACGTCGCAGCACGCGGCGCTGCGCTAGCAAGACGTGCGGCCCGGAGCTGGTGTCATCGCTACGAGTCAGCGAGGACTCGGGAAGGTCATTGATATCACCAAGCCACATTGTACTCAGCAGTAATAAAGGTGTTATGAATTAATAATGTTTCTTTGACGTTTCTGACGCGTCCAGTCATTTCCTAGCATCCTGACAACTGGAGAGGTCACCGCTGCGCCATCCAGTCCAGCGTAGGCGACCGGGACCACCGTGGCGCCTACAGACTTGGTGTCAGAAGTGGTCGCGCCCACTGCCTACAGATTTGGTGTAGTGGTAAGTGCACGGGGCGATTTTTGTTAATGACTATGGATGCACTTTCTTTGTTGGGAGTGCACTTTGTGAGACCTGCGGAAACAGCAGATTTATCTGAGTTTAAGGGAAACAGTTGGGAAACGTACTTGGTACCAGTCAGATGTACTGTGTGTAATTTAACGTGGCATGGGGAGCCATGCACGAAGTTTGTACCAGTAGAATGTTAAATTCGTAGACGGACTGGTCACGCAGCGCACAATTGTAGAGAGTGTCGCTGGGCAATAACAAGGTGGAAGAATTAATTTTGTTTAGTTGCGCATTGTGACTCTTGCTTGTCTTCTTGTGTGTAGTGTTCATCTGTGACAAAGGAGTTGAGTAGCTAAGGAGTAAATTCAGTATAGAGTAAGTTGTTGGTAATTTGCACAAACCATGCTGGAAACAAGATCCGTTAGTACTGAAGTGAGTATAGCTGCTCTGACGGAGCAAGTCTCAAAATTGTTAGAAGAGAATGCGCAGCATAAGTTACATCATGTAGAATTAATGACGCAAATGGAGACCTTGCGTTCGACGCAAAAGTCGCAAACGGCTTCAAGTGAGTGCAAGTCAGTAGCAATGTACAACCTCGCAATGTATCCTTCAGTAGCTAACCTGA